>NW_017672900.1:70492-84914 GCF_001879085.1 Nicotiana attenuata
AGGAGGCTTCTGTTGGTAGTGAAGGAGACATGTCGTTTTTTTATCTAGGTATAGCGCTTTATATTAAGACGTGCCTTAGCTAAAGACGCTATACTTAACTGGGCAAACGACCGTTAAAGTATAGTGCCTTTAGCTAAGGCTTTATATATATATTGTCACTAGTTTTTTCCTCCAAATATTTTGGTTCTTTGAGTCCAAAAGAATCACATTTTGATTCCGGATTCTGTAATGCACCTACATATGCATAAGTAAAATTCGAATGCCCTAATTGTGAAGATGGCACGTGGTTGTGGACAATTCCTAGGAAATTTTTGAAAACTATAAAAATTGTTTTTCTATTGTCGCTTTGGATCACGTATGTGAGTGACCTCCATTTCTCATTATACTGTAAAAACAAAAAAAATAAAAAAGTATGAATAAATGGCATTGGAATTGGGTAATTGACAAAGAAAGCTAAATGGCATCTATAGGTAAAAGGAATCTATAAGTCTTGTTTTGTCTGTTTGTGTTCATTGAAACATTATATATAATCAAGTTCCCTCCATACATGAGAACTGAACAGGTTTTGTAACGACTCGACCGGTCGTTTTGAGCTCTAGCGCGTCGTTCAGCACTTTGAGGCCATGAGCAGCTTCACTTCAGGTATTATGACTTGTACGCGTGGTCGGAATTGAATTTCGGGAAGTTTAGAGTCGATTTGGAAAGAGAATTCTTATTTCGGAAGCTTTAAGTTAAAAGAATTGACTAAGATTGAATTTTTGAGTGAACGATCTCGGAATCGGGATTCAAAGATTCCAGCAGGTTTGTATGATAATTTCGGACTTGGGAGTATGTCCGGATCGGGTTTTGGATGACCCGGGAACGTTTTGGCGCCTATTGTGGAAGTTAGCATTTTGGAGGAATTTCATAAGTTTGGGTTGAAGTGCATTTCAGGGTTATCAATGTTCGTTTGGGATTCCGAGTCTAGGAATAGCTCCGTATGGTGATTCTGGAGTTGGGAGCGCGATCAGAAGTGAATTCGGAGGTCCGTAGGTCATTTTGAAGTCATTTGGCTAAAGATAGAAATTTGAAGGTTTTTGAGAAGTTTGACCGAGAGTTTTGACTTTTTGATATCGGGGTCGGATTCCAATTCCGAAAGTTGGAGCAGGTCCGTAATGTCGAATATGACTTGTGTGCAAAATTTGAGGTCAATCGGACGTGATTTGACGGATTTCGGCATCGAATGTAGAAATTTAAAATTTCAAAGTTTATAAAGTTTGGATTGAAGTACGATTCATGATTTTGACGTTATTTGATGTGATTTAAAGCCTCGGCTAAGTTCGTATTGTATTTTGGGACATGTTGGTATAATTGGTTGAAGTCCCGAGGGTCTCGGGTGGATTTCGGAAGGCTAACGGATCGATTTCGGAACTTTAAAGCTGCTGAAAATCTGCTGCAACTGCTGTTTTGGACAGCAATGGTGCAATCGAGGAGGCTACTTTGGAAGCTTATATCTCGAAATCTATAAGGAATCTGAACATTTGTAAAACATAAAAGTTGTTTTTCTTGCATTCTAGTTTCCAGAAAGTTAAACCATTCATGATTTGAACATTATATCAGAAAGTTATGATCGATTGAAAATCTCTGGTGGAGCAGTTTTGACAGAATTTTCTGATGCATGGAGCCTACTTTAGAAGCTCATATCTCGGAATTTATAAAGAGTTATATGGTGTACTACCTATCAAATGAAAGATCTTTGAATCTAGTTTCTAAATCTTCAAACCGTTTGTCATTTGGATATTTCCACAAGGAGTTATGAGCGTTTTAATAAAAGGTGTACAGCAGGGGAAAATGGTAATAGGATATACAACCTGCACAGCGTAAGGTACAACTCGATGAAGCCTGGACAGATTGTTTTAAACACGAGTTTTAGCCCATTTCTTTCATTTCTTTCATTTGTCTTGGACTATTTTAGAGAGCTCAAGGAGGGATTTTCACCAAGCAACACTAGGTAAGTGATTTCTTCCTATTTTTGAGTTAAATATGTGATATTACATGGATTTAGACATGGAAAATTAGTATAAATTTGGGATTTTTGGGAAGACCTAGAACTTGGAATTTTAGACTTTTACCTTGAATTTGAGCATGAAAATTTGAGCAAATTGTATATTTGACTTAGTAAAGCTATGGGTAGAATTTATCTTCGAGAAATTTCGGAATCCGGGCACATGGGCCCGAGGGCATTTTGGTCAACTTTTTGAGCGGAGTTGGGAACTTATATAATTTGAATTGTTACAAGTATTAGAGTGAATTTTTATTGGTTTTCCCGTTATTTGAATAGTTTTGGGGCGTTATGCATCAATTGGAGTTGTTGGAAGGGCTTGGAAGCCGGTTATGGAAATTTCGGAGAGAGGTGAGTCTCCTTTCTAACCTTGTAAGAGGGAATTGTCCCCATAGGTGAAATAATTGGTTATGTGCTCCTATTTGTGGGGGTTACGTACGCACGAGGTGACGAGAGTCAGTGCGTAGCTACTATTATGTTATTGTCCGGGTAGTCTAGGACCCAAAAGTATGATGTACTTGGAATAATTATAATGTTGTTTACAGTTGAATTGCCTAAATCCTGTCGAATTGGTAAATGAATGTCTAAAAGGATTAAACTTTATTTTCTTAAATCGTTAAAAATAGAATTGACTTTTATTTGGATAAATGTTCCCAGATAAATTCTTAATTTGCTGTTGGAGCATGTATTTCTATGTGTACCTGCGTCGCATGTAAAGTTTACGAGCAGGATGATTGTTTATTTAAATTTGACCGCGACGCATGCATGGTTCGCGAGCGGGGTAATAGATGCATCTATGATTCGCGTCGTTCGACCCTCGGCAGTGCACATTTTATATTTATGTTGGATCGGGCCGTACGACCTCGGCATGAGTTGCGCATGCTTGTATTGCTTGCCTTGAGATTTATTGATATTGATATCTGCTCCCCCGACTTGAGATAATTGTTAATTAATGGATTACAAATCCGGAGATTTTTATAAAGAGGAACTTTACCTATTTCGTGACTTATCTGAACTTACTGTTGCCAATAAATCCGCGATTCATCGCATTAATAATATTATTATCGGACCACTAGTAAGTGTCGAAGTCGACCTCTCGTCTCTACTTCTTCGAGATTAGACGGGATACTCATTGGGTACACGTTGTTTTCGTACTCATACTACACTTCTGTGCATTTTTGTTGCACAGGCACATGCGTCTATAGTGGCTTAATGGGCGTAGAAGCATGGTTGATACGGAGGCTAGGTGAGTTGCATTACTCGAGGCGACCCGCAGCTAGTATAGTCTCTTTCAGTATATTGTATTTATTTTCTGTCCAATTTGTATTCCGGACGGATGTGGTATTGTATTGTTTCTTAGAAATAGCTCATGCACTTGTGATACCGGGTTCTGGGGATGTCTATGGGTTTATTCAGAATTTTAAAAGGTGTTAAATGTTTCATTTCTTATTCAGTGAAATTTACTATGTATAGTTTAAACGTATAAAAGAAGAGATTTCAGAAATATTTAAAACGGGAATTTAATTGAGTAATTTGGTTGGCTTGCCTGACAGTGGTGTCCGGCGCCATCACGACCTTAGTGGATTTTAGGTCGTGACATTTTAATTTAATGAAAGATAATTTTGAAAATATAAATTTATTGTAAGGATACTTTTGTCGTCAAATAATTAATTTTCTGCTTCTGCTTCTGCTTCTACTTCTTGGAAGAAGCTAGAATTTGTAGCTTCTTACCAAAAGCAAAAAAACTCCTTATGCTGCTATTCAAAAGCACTTTTTAATCTTGGCCAAACACATCCAAATTTTAGAAAAGTACTGTTACTGATTAAAAAAAGTATTTTTCGCCTCCCAAAAGCTTGGCCAAACAAGCTCTAAAATGATCATTACACTCTCAAAAGAAATAATTTTCTTTAATTTTTTCCACCTCACCAGGGGCGGCTCAATAAGTTTGGTGGCCTAAAGCCAAACTTTAAGGGGGCCCTATAAAAAAAATCCTAGGTATTTTTAGTTGAAGTAGATTTTTCTAACTTTTTGAATATAAAATCTTTAATAATTTTTCGCATAAACCATTTAATCTCTCATGTGACCGTATTGATTTTAAGTAATAGAACATGATTCTAGAAGTTGATAACTTTATATTAAAAGAATTTTTTGATATTTTAATATATTTGTTGCAATGATGAAAACCTAAAGAAAAAAAATGGAATTTAAAAGTGTATAACTTATTTACTAATGATTAATGTAATATTTGATATATATATATATATATATATATATATACACTTTAATCGAAAGTGTTCGGTTCGAGTATTTGGAATGAAAAAAATCCCTTATAGGAATAATTCTCACTCTAACGGACTTTATACGGTACGCATTCGAATTAATCAATACCCCAAATTAAATACCGGACATCAAATAGGAATTGGAAAACAAAAATTGGGACCCCCAAAATTCTGTGGCCTAAAGCCTCTGCTTTAGTGACTTCACCCTCTGGCCGCCCCTGCACCTCACTGTAACATTGTTCCACCTTATCTCTCTTGCTTGACGAGTCCGGAACCAAAATGTGGTTCTTTTGGACTCAAAATACTTTTTTTAGGTGGAAAAAAAAAAGTTACCATTCTATATAAAATGCGGTTATGAACCGTGTTTTACCTTAACAGCCTTTTGGGACGTTAAGGTAAAGCGCGGTCTATTACTGCATTTTATATAAAACATAGTTTAATATCGCGCTTTACCTGGAAGCTGATAAGACAGCTATATAAAGCGCGGTTCATTACTGCATTTTATATAAAATGCAGTAAGAAACCGCGTTTTACATGTTTTGTGGGCCCACCAATTACTCTTCTACGCTTAACTGACATAACAATAATTCAAATATGTAAAACGCCCTTTTAAACTGCGTTTTACTTCCAAAAATTTCGACCCCCCCCCCCTGCCGGATTGGGCATTGCCTTATATAAAGGCGTTAANAACGCCCAATCTGCTTGGCCCTGGCTTCCAAAGTTTGTTTAGCTACTTGATTCTATTCTTGAAGTTGTAACAAATCTCTTTCTAACTGTGCCATTGCTGCATAACAGTGTTCTTTTTCAGCCTTAAAGTCTTTCGCCTGCTTGATCATTTTGTTCTCAACGACGACGATCTTTTCCTTCAACCCCACAACCTCATTGTCATATTTCTCTTTCAATTGTTTAACCAAGCGTGCCCGCTCCTCCGCATTCTTAGCCAATTTTGTTCGAGCCCTGGCTAGTTCACCCTCTGCTTTGTTCAGATCAAAACTATGTTCACCCACTTTCTGCCTGAGGTTATCTATAAGCTTTTCACATTTTGCACTTCTGGCGGGATTTTCAGCTGCTATTTTCATTTCTCGAATCTGGGCTCGAAGGGCCTCATTTTCTTTCGCTAGCTTTTTCTTTTCACCCTCATCCGCCGCAGCTTGCAAACCACTCTCGAATTGAAGGTCCTGTGTCTCTTGACGACTCTTGGAGCAACCAGATACTTGTGTCTCAGAGGAATCTCAGCGCTCCCAATATATCCGGCTATTTCTTCCAAAGTTGGGGTGAGTTCAAAATCTGAGAAATGAAACACGTTGTGGGCCGGGTCCCAGAATGTAACCAATGCCTTTATGATGTCCCCTCTAGGCCTGATCTTCAGCAACCCGGTAAGACCTGCCAAGTATAGATTGACCTTATCTTGCCCTGATTTACCCAGGTCTTCCCACCACAAACACAGCTCCAAAGGAATTTTGTTCATGACTGTCATTGGAAAATTTTGACTCGTGCTCATTCTACACATTTATTAGGGTGATTAAGCAAAAATCATGATTCATTTGACTCAAAAACAAAGCTGACACTTGTTTTTCAGATTTTCATTTCAAAAGTAAAAACCCGGCTTTGAAAATACAGCCTTTCAGCACTTCCGGGAGAAGATTTTAAGGTTGTACTTGCTAACCGGCCAAAATTGAAAAAGAGACCAAAGGTGGCTGTTCTTGCAAAAACAGCCTTCCGGCGTCCTTTTGGGGACATTCGGCTATTTTTGACAAGAATGGCATCACCTTACTTATTCACAACAAAGCAATAAAAAATTTTGGTTCTTCTTGGGCTATTTTTGCAAAAGGAAAGTTGGACCCGATGGGGGTTGCCTACGTATCCCACATCCGGTGAGAATCAAACTGGAGTAGTTCGGGCAGGTTTGATGAAAAATAGAAACCAACTATTTCAAAAAGGAAAACAGAAAATTTTTGTCAGAATTTTGGCAGAGTTTCAGTATATTTTGGACACTGATTTTTCAAAACAAGTAATTATCTCTCTGAGCCCTCACATTGATTTTTCTTTTCCAACTCTCCTTTAATCATTCATAAGCCGGTCAACATGCAAATTCGAAGCAAATAAATGCACAAGTAGCAAGTAGGATGCATCAGGATGGTCCGTTATTTTGGGTACACCTGTCCTAGACGGACCCAACCCCTGTGTTGAGTCCCCAAAGTCAAATGCACATGATGCAAACAAACGTTCCTACTAGGGATTCGGTATGTGGCTTTTTTATACTAGGTTTAAAACCTGGGTTTATTGTTCTAGACCTGGCTTACCCGAGCGGACAACTCGAGCCAGGGGGGGCAGCGTACCGGAAATACAGAAGCTTCACCGGCTTTGCAACTTGTCCGAACCTCGTTCTAAAATGGGATAAGACTCTAGACAGAAGAGAAGTCACACGAAGTGCACCCTTCTCCATGATTTAGAAGACTCGGAGAGAGGAAGGGTTTCGTAGCAGTTTATATACAGTTCACAGAATATCAAAGCGGTAAAAGCAACACTTAGCACATTAGGCCCAAATGTAACAAAATCAGATAATAAATAAAGCCAAATATAACAATTATTCTAAGCTCGAATTCTGAACCCAGAACCAGAAGTTCTGGGTTCTTGTCCCCAGCAGAGTCGCCAGAGCTGTCACACCTCCTTTTTTCTACCCCCGTAAGGGTATAAGGGAGTTTTTTCAATTAAAGGACAATCTAAACGGGATTATTTAATATAAAAAAAGACTCAGAGTCGCTACTTGGGATAATTTATGGTGTCCCAAGTCACCGATTCAAATCCCGAGTCGAGAAAAAGATTGACTCTGTATTATAGTCCGCGAACCAGAAATCCGGGTAAGGAATTCTGTTAACCCGGGAGAAGGTGTTAGGCATTCCCGAGTTCCGTGGTTCTAGCACGGTTGCTCAACTGTTATAACTGGCATAATTATCAAATTTTAAAAAACATTTTGAACCTATGTGCATTTTTAACTTTAAAAACCGCATTAATTATTTTAAAGAAGATTTAACGTCGTCTAAAATATGTCTTTGGATCGCGTCACATGAAATGCACCCGCAATCCGAAACACACTTTATTCCACGTTATAAGGATTTGGATTTGGGTCACATAAAATGCACACCCGAGTTTAGGAAGGTAATATTATTAAAATAACGCGCCTAAAGCAACTACGCGCTTTTAACTTTGCGAGGGCCATGGAAATTTGCTAAATGGCACGCCTCGAATTTTATGAATTTTAAAAGAAATAATTAAGTGAGGGCCACGCATTTGATATTTTATTTGGCGCGGCCCACCTCAATTCCATTTTTAAAAAGGTATTTAAACTAAGGTTCGGAGGGCCACAGACTATTTGTATCATCTAATATGGCTCACCTTCAATCTAATTAATGAGCTTAACTAAGCATTAAATGTAATTAAAGGTTCCGTTTAAACTAACTAAAAGGGTTTATATGGGAGAAAGCCGATCCATTACATAAAAAGGCTTGAGCCAATACAAGTGGGCTGATGGTCCAACAAAGAGATGGCCCAGATCTCGTTTCAAAAGAATTCTTAGAATTGGGCCTCATAATTGAACCCAAATTCGGAGCCCTGCAGCTAAGAGATGAAGTCTCGGGATCGATTCCCTGAGGTGCCCAAATTGCACATGATTAATCATGAAAGATCCAATTATTAATGAAGCATACCACTGATTTTAAACACGAAAGAAAATTCCAGTTTGACAACTAAATCACATGCAACTCCAGGTCTTTAACTCTTCAAATTAATCTTAGGAACTATGATGAAATGAAACACTAACGAATTTTGGAAAATTGCACTGCAGGAGAATCACACTACCAATCATTAAATATTGAACTATTAATTAAACTTATACTAATGGCCACTTCAAACTTAAACTACGGAATACTTCAAACCCTTAGAAAGCAAGTTTTGACAATAAAAAAAGAAAAAGCAGAATGAATTGATTGCGTCAGAATGTGAATTAGTGCCTTTGAACCATGGTCAAGTCAAATAACTTAAACTAGTCACCTAAAATCCTTACTCATTAATCAAATAAACACATTTAAAAAATCCTACAGTCTTAAGTCATTACATTCACGCAAATTCAGCTCTAAATCTTAAAATGAAACAATGAACTACAACATTAATGGTGTAAAGGGCTACACATGATGAGCAAATTGCAGCACACTTAAAGAAACTATAAGGAAATCTAACAATCAGTCGACAAGGAAACAAGTAGCAATTATCATTCATCCTCAAATTTGGTTACAGAGCCTTCAACTTTGCCCTTCACATGCTGTTCAGAAATTGGTACATACCTGAAAATTTGCAAAGGGAAAAGAAGTGGTTACTCAGCAATAAACAGCAGCAGATGATAGTCCCAGACTCAACAATTCGAACAAAGGAATCAGCTCACGAATGCCAAGGGAACAGTAGGAAATTCCAGGAAGGAAACCAGCTCTAAAGCAGTAAAAATGAAATATACTGCAATAATTTCAAACCAAAACCCCAAGCAGCAAAACCATTTCAAACCATTTCCAGCCCACAAACAAACCCAGATTCAGCAATTAGAACCATGAAACCAACTTGAAAACCCAATGGAATAGTGACCCTCAACAAACTTGAACAACAACAACTTCTCAAAAGACCAATGTCAATCCATTTCCAAACCTAAAATATGTAACTTTTGTTTTCAGAAATTGAAATAAAAAATCACTGATGAGACTCAATAGAACAGTAGTCTTCAGCTGTTTGCTTTTCTGTATTTTCTTCTCTTCAGCCCTGCCTTCAAATGCAAGAAAGCATGCTTTTATAGGCAAGGAAGTAGGGCAGCTTTCAGGTTTTAGTATTTACCCCCTTAGTCCCTTTCCAATTCTCATTTTTGCTGCTTAATCCTTAAACTTCTGACTTGCTTGCCAAGTAAGGTTCCTTTTCAGCTTCTAAGAAGCTTCCTAGACAGTTATTAAAAGATTCCCCACCCCAAACTTCCTAAACTACCCCTTAGAGCCCTGTTTTTTACTGCAGCATACCACATGGGTCAAGTTGACCCAGGGTCCAGCCCCAAACCAGACTGGTTTTCCTTCTCTTTGGGCTTTCAAATTAACAGGAAACCAACCCAATTCAATAATTAACAATGAGCCCACACCAAAATTCACAAACAAAACCAGTTACGAATTGCAATCAGAAACAAACAGAAACGAATTATCTAACACTAACATGAGAATCAAATAAATGCAATGACATGCTTTCACTTTAATCATGCAAACAGAAATTGCTTCAACAAATGAACAATAACAAAGAACGGGAAAGATAACGGCAGAGTGTGAAGATGAAGTAGAAACATAAAAGAAAACAAATAGACAAATAAACAAAAACACAAGGAAGATACCCATAACAGGCCAGAAGTAAACTCGACCAACCTTGAAGGACTTCTTCAATTTCTCGACTGGAATAGCCCTTAATTGTGTGTTTTCATGTGAAAACACACGAATAAAGCCCATTACAATCAAAAATCTTCAATAAGCCCACTGATTTGGACTTTGGGGATTTTAGGTCTTTCTTTCAAAGCCGGATTCGAAGAGCTTGGGGATAATTCGAGGGGAAAACTTTGTGGATTCGAAATGAGGGAGGTGAGGGGGTTTCCGGTGTTGGTTTGGGGCTATTTGGTGGTGGCGCCGCCACCCTAGGGCAGTGGGATTTAGGGGCGGCGATTTAGGGTTCTGGGGGAGATTGATCTCTGAAGAACGTGTGAGAGAGACGAGATGGGGGGTGGGAAATTCAGACACTTTTATATTAAACCCTCCCCACTTCCCAGCCGTCGGATCAAAGATCCTCGACGGCCCAGATCTGCCCACTGACTAAAACGGGGTCGTTTGGTTTGAAAGGGGGGAGACGGACCGGGTCAAGGGGAAACTGGCTGGGTCAAACGGGTTTTGGAGGAAATAACATTGGGCCTGGGTAAAACTAAAACAAGGCAGCCCAAATTTTCTGATCTTTCTACTCTTTTATATTCCTATTTCAAATCAATTTTTCCAATAATTCTTTTTCCTTCTTTTTTTCTTTTTCAAAATTAAATAAAAATCTAAATTAATTCCTAGAACCTAAAAAATTAAAAACACTAATTAAACCTAAATGATAATTATCACAATTAATTAAAAAAAACAAATTAAAAGAAAAACTACTCAAAATCAAAGTTAAAATTAAAAGTGTAGATTAAACTATTTTTTGTGATTTTTCCCATTATATAAAACAACTAATTTGCTAATTAATCCTAAAATGTAAAATTAAATCCTAAATGCAAATGCCAAGTATTTTTGTATTTTTCATTAATAAAATAAACATGCACAGACAAATGCAAACAATTAACGAAAAATGCCACAAAATTTCACAAAATTACAAACAATGAAAAAACAATTATTTTGTTTTGAATTTATGGAAGTAATTCATATAGGGCAAAAATCACGTGCTCACAGTAGTTTCATTCAAGGCATATTCCCTACCTTGATAATTTGCCAAGTATGCCGGATGTGGATGCCCTCACAAGGGATCTTGACGAAATTCGGTCAGCAATGTGGGATGAGTCTAGACCAACGGTACTGTCAAAGGGCATGTATTTTCCCGATAATGCTCGCATATCCAGGGCTAGTAAAATGTACAGCGTAAGAGAGTGTCGTGAGATGATGGTATGGGAGTCAAGTCCGGAGGTATACACGGTTGTTTGCCGTAGATGGTTTACGGGTTGTCACTGGATGATGCGTGCGACCAAGAAGGAAACAGGGTTGTGGAAAGTGGGTAAATATCTTGGCACCCATGTTTGTGAAATGGACACATTCAATGGGAATCACTTCAACTTGGATGTTGACTTGATTTCTCTTGTCTTGATTCCACACTTGAAAGTGTCCATTAGGTATAAGATCAAAGAGCGTATTACATCCGTCCACCAGGAATATGGGTGTACCATTACCAAGAAAGGCATATCTTGGGCGCAAACGTGCATTTGAAATTGTTTGTGGTGACTGGGATAAGTCATTTGCATCTCTACCAGGTACATGGCCGCACTGAAACACTTTAACCCCGGGACTGTTGTTGAGTGGAAGCATGAGCGAAGTGCAGGAATACCGGAATATATATTCAGATACGTGTTCTGGGCATTTAAACCAGCAATTGATGGTTTTGTGCATTGTCGTCCGGTAATTTCCATAGACGGTACTCATGTCTATGGAAAGTATGATATTAAGTTGTTGATCGCCATTGCAGTAGATGCCAATGGACAAATATTTCCACTAGCTTTTGCCATCTGTGCCAATGAAAGCCAAGATACGTGGACGCTATTTTTGAACCACTTGAAGCAGCACGTTGTCAAACAACGTTTAGGTATTTGTCTAATATCTAATCGGCATGGTGGTATATTAAGTTTTGTAGAGCATTTGCATGAATGGCAGGAACCCTATGCATACCACCATTATTGTGTGAGGCACCTGAAGGCCAATTTCTAGAAGAAATATCCCAACAAGGACTTGCATGATTTAATGTGGATGGCTGCAACTGATCACCAACAGTGCAAATTCAAGAGGCGCATGGAATCGATCCGGCAGTTAGACGAAAGAGCCTATAATTGGTTGATGCGACATGAGCTTCACAAGTGGACATTGCATGCTGATGGTGGCAGACGATGGGGAACCCTGACTACAAATGTGTCGGAGTCTTTCAACGGGTTATTGAAATCTGCACGTGGATTGCCTGTCACTGCCATGGTCCGGATGACATTCAAACAGATGGCGGAGAGGTTTGTAGAAAGGCATAGAGGTGCATCGGAATTGATGGAGAGGGGTGTTGAATTTATGCCAATACCGATGAAAAGATTTGAGAAATATAGGAGGCGAGCGCATTGGCATTCATATTTACAGTATGATCACGACCAGGGTGTTTTTGAAGTTCGCATCGCTATTCATCAACACCGGGGGAATAAAGTACACACCGTAAATGAACCCAGCAGGTTGTGTTCATGTGGGAAATGGACCACCTACCACATGCCGTGCTCACATACCATGAAGTGCTTTCAACAAACAGGTTTAGGGGCAACCAACTATGTTGATAGGCAATACAGTGTTGTTGCATACTTAAACACATATAGTGGGCAGTTACAGCCAGTGGGTGCTGAGCATTATTGGCCGCCGAAACCATTTAAAATGTTGTGTAACAAGGACTATTTGCGCAAGCTACAATTGCAAAAGGGAACGCGTATACGGAACCAAATGGATGTTGGTGATACCGTTTATGCGCGTAAATGTGGCATATGCTCGCAAACAGGACACGACTGTCGTAAATGTCCTTCAGCTGGTTTAGGTGGCGGTGGTAATCCAGCTTCTGGTGAAAGTTCGTCTAATGTGCCCAACTATCAAGGATACACGTAGTGTTTTATTTTCGTAATATTTTTTGTAATAAGTGTCTGTACTTGTTTATGTTGCAAGATGTATCAAATAAAATTATGTTTCCACAGCCTTGTTACATCTTATTGATATTTAACATTTTTCAGTTGAGTAAATTAATGAATTTCTCCCTCCCGTTCATGTAATCAAATATAGTATTGGATTAAAAAATGGAAAATTGTTACGTTCACTTTCGAGTTTCACTCTAAAATTATTAGAAAACTACACTGTCAGAGGAGGAAGATGTTTGATAAATAAGTGAATATATATAGCACGGTAAAATACTACGTTTTGTGTGTTGCCTTGTCGATCTGAAAAGCTGCCCGACTGCGAAAAAGCTGTTTCGTATCAGAAAAAATATTTAACACACCAAGCATAGCGCGATTAAATACTACATTTTGTGTGAATATATATAGCGCGGTTAAATACTACATTTTGTGCGTTGTCTCGCCGATTTGAAAAGCTGTCTGACTGCGAAAAAGTTATTTTGTATTAGAAAGAATCTTTAACACGCCAAGCATAGCGCGGTTAAATACTATGTTTTGTGTGAATATATACAGCGCGGTTAAATACTACATTTTGTGTGTTGTCTTGTCGATCTGAAAAGCTGCCCGACTGCGAAAAAGTTGTTTCATATCAGAAAGAATCTTTAACACGCCAAGAATAGCGCGGTTCACATATGGGTTCTAGGCTCGATATTTGGAGCCCAGTAGCACCAATTTATCATGAATTCTTCTATGTGTTAGTTTTATAATTTTATATGTTAGTTTGTAAATTAAATAATAAATTTTTATAAATAAATATTCACATATGGGTTCCATGCTCGATATTTTGGAGCCCAGTAGCACCAATTTATCCTGATTTATTCAATGTGTTAGTTTTATTATTTTACATGTTAGTTAGTAAATTAAATAATTATTTTTTATAATTAAATATTCATATATGGTTTCTAGGCTCCATATTTGCAGCCCACTAGCACCAAGATATCCTGAATTCTTGTATGTGTTAGTTTTATTATAATTTTATATGTTAGTTTGTACATTAAATAATTAATTTTTATTATTAAATATTCACATATGGGTTCCAGGCTCGATATTTGGAGCCCAGTAGCACCAATTTATCCTGAATTCTTCTATTTGTTTGTTTTATTATTTTACATGTTAGTTTTACAATTTTATATGTTTGTTTGTAAATTAAATAATTAATTATTAATATTCATATGTGGGTTCCAGACTCGATATTTGCGGCCAGGTAGCACCAATTATATGCTGACTATAATTGGACAGAGTTTGCGTTTGATCTATCAGTTATTTTGACGTATTTTTGAGTATAAGAGATACTTAAACTACAGGGAAACTGTAACGACCCGACCGGTCGTTTCGCGTGCTAGCGCTCCGTTCAGCAGTCGGAGGCCATGAACAGCTTCATTTCTGGTATTATGACTTGTACGCGTGGTCGGAATTGAATTTCGGGAAGTTCGGAGTTAATTTGAGAAGAGAATCCTCATTTCGGAAGCTTAAAGTTGAAAGAATGAACTAGGATTGGAATTTTGAGTAAACGACCTCGGAATCGGGATCTGAAGGTTCCAGCAGGTTCGTATGATGATTTCGGACTTGAGCGTATGCCCGGATCGGGTTTTGGATAACCCGGGA
>NW_017672900.1:84939-104977 GCF_001879085.1 Nicotiana attenuata
CTCCATTATACCAATGAAAAAGGCATATCTTGGGCGCAAACCCCGTGTCATATTGACAATTGAATTTTGTGGTGACTGGGTAATATATGTCAGTCAATCATTTATTTGCATCTCTATCCCGCGGCAAGGAAATAAGGCTATTTATGGCCGCACTGAAACACTTCTTAAAAGCATTAACTTTTTAAACCACATGTGCCATTGGGAATTTTTAGACATTAGGGGAGCGGAACTCGTTGTTATGAGCTGGTACCTCTTTTGTGAAATATTCAAATCTTACCGCCAATCGACAATAATAAAAGACTGCCTATAGGAATACATTAATGGACCCCGGAATATATATTCAGCACTACGTGTCTGGGCATTTAACCAGCAATTCGATGGTTTTGTGGCATTGTCGTCCCGGTAAATTTTTTGTTCTCCAATAGACGGCTACTTTCATATTTACCATGTCTATGAGAAAATGTTATGCCCATATTCAAATAAGAATTTTCCCAGTCGGATCCCAGGACCACACATCACACATACCAAACCCCACACCCACCTTACAACCACCCCCCATCAGAACGGTCTTTTCAGTTTCTTTTCCATTTGCAAAGGATGTCCAATTTCTGGTTCATCTTCTCCCCATCTTGTTTCAATTCTACTTATTTGATATCTTAACTAAAAAAAAATACGAGGAAATTGAAGGTGTTATATGGGGAAAAGCAGAGGAATGTTGACAGTATTTCATTGAAAAGAAGAAAGAGTTATAATGGAAGCAAAAGCAGAAGATTTGTAAGAAGTTCTAGTCGTTTCGAATTGTGAAACAGAAAACAAAGCATCTACAATCAGAATATCAATAATCTACAATTACTTACAAAATATCTACAAACTGGGTACATAATTTTAATATCCCAATTCACCATTCAATTGTAGTTTAAATTTGGGATTTTCGACATAACTTGCATTTTTTGCAGAAGATTTGTAGAAGTTTTCAGTCATTTTTGATTTGTGAAACAAAAATAAAGCATCTACAATCATAATACAAATACTCTACTATTTTAATCACAAAATATCTACAAAACTGGGTACATTGAATTTTTTATATCCAATTCTCATATCAATTGTAGCATTATTGGGATTTGACATAATTGCGTTTTTTCAGACGAACTGAGCTTTTGATTTGTGTCTTAAGCGAAAATATCGAAGAATCAGATCTGAGCTTTTGAACAGATTTGATTTCGACGAATTGAGCTTTTGAACAGATTTGATTGTGCTCAATCAATTTAGAAGAATCCTGTTCCTGAATTTTACCAGGCCTAATTAGGAAGATTCAGCTACTATAATTTTATTTAATGAATGGTAATAATAATTGTAGAAAAAATGTGGACAGGACGAGTGAATTAGAAACTATGATAAAAGTTTCATAATATGGTAAAGGAAAAAAAAAATCTCATAATGCAAAGAATAACATTAAGGGGAGACCAAACATAGCATATCCATTCAATGAAAGTTACAAATGGTTAAAGAAAGTTTATAAAATTATTGTTCCCCCTCTAGTATTAATTTTACGCAAGTTTTAGCATCACGTTTACTATGATTTATATTTTTTAACATACATAAATACGTATATTTGATTGATCGGCTTCCCCATGTAAATTAAGAGCTATATTTATTTTTATAAGCTTTTCCAATATATTTTAAATGTAAATTGAAAAGAAAAAATAGAGCAGAAATAAAGGTACTTACATAATAAATAATTATTAGGGAATGTATTTACACACTATTCCTAGAAGCTTTTGCTCAAGTCAGCATTTGTGCTCACACATATGTAGTAAGCCAAGTATACACCGTTGTCCTTTCACCTCTGCTCTATATTTGTTTGAATTACTCACTCACTCTATTTGCAGGAGAGTACTAAGCACGTTTAGATAGTTTCTTCTTTAATTATATGCCGTGTGCTCGACTTGTATTTTGTATTCTTATTCTAATATATCTAATAATTTTCCTCGGTTTTTCTCTTCTATGCAATTCTCTGGCTTCTTCCCCTCACCATGGTGGTCTGTATAATTTCCGGCCGGCCTCCTCCTCCCCCAATTCTTGTTTCGATTCATCACAGCAAAATCTTCCCTACTAACCATAAATAAGTAAAAAACCAGCAAGAGAGCACAATATTCTAACGCTTACACGCTTAATCTCGCGAGAGGTGGTCCACGGTACCACCACTAACTACCTGACATCCCATCCATCTAAGATTATTGTAGATACTGACGCGAAAATTACACGCCAGGTGAAATTGAAAGATTGATTAAATAATATAATAGACTAAGATAAGAGTATTATAATTATCCCAACAAGGACCTTCAAGAACATTTTAGTCCATTTTAATAAAGAAGGCTAGAGATTATGGTACATAGACAACCTGAATACATGTTTTCATTAAGAATGGAATACAAAACCTGGACGCCTAGTCAACAGGTATCTAAGAGAACAGTGCGCACATATCGAGGAGGAGCAACATTCGAATCTTTATCCGCAAGTCACTCGGTACTTAGTTTGGAGCTATTACTGAAAACGGAGAGGTTATGGAGTAGGCACTACTAGACCATTTAAGGTGATGAATAGCACGTACGAATACATCCTATGAGTTCACAAGTGGACATTGTTCATGCTGAAACAGGGTAATCATCGAGGGCAGGATTGCATTGTAGATGGGAAAGATTTTTAAAAAAACTAAGACGAACTTTACCGGAATTCAACACACTGGGCAATAAAGTTAATTCAATATAATAGTAGGAGGAAAAATGGGGAGGGGAAAATGCAATTTATATACATTAAGCCAAATGAGGGTTATGGATTAGAAAAGTTATAATCCAAGGATGTAATTTTATAAACATATTCGGAAAAAATCTAAAAAGGCGCACTCAACTATCAAAAATGACCTATCTATGCATCGTTAAAAGGTCGGCTATTTCCATGCCACTACCGTTGACACTTTTGGCCCTATTTATGCCACGTTTAGTAACGGTTCCATTTTTTGATTTTTAAATAATATAGAATTAATTTTTCAACCCCAACAATTGCCACGTTCCTTTAATATTATGGTTCTTCTTTTTGACCCCTACATTTCTAACCTGATTATGTATAATTAACCAAATCCAACCCGATAATAAATCCAATCACATAAGCGAAAACTAAACCCTAGTTTCTCTGGAAAATGACACTTCCATACCTTTAATCACAGCTCCTCAGCGACTGAACAACAACTCCTATGTTTTAATAAGAAGTTTCTAATCCTCCTGCTTGTCAATAAAATTTCAAAAAACGCTCACAGGTGAGTAGTAGTATGTAAAATAATAATCCAATAAAATAAAATAAATTACTCCGTTTAAGATTTTGAAAATATGCCAAAATGATCGTGAAAATCGTGATTAACGAAACAGTTTAAGTGTTCTGAGAGAGTTAATTAAAGGGAGGGACTGGGGTAACTGTGAGTAGGGAAAGAAGACCAGGTTCATCAGTGCTGGGAATTTGGTTGGTCCAGTTTGGGTCGGAACTCGGCAATCATGGGCGTCTTAAAGAGGAAACATTCTGAAAGTTATACGGAAACGAGGCTGCAGAAAGGCTGCGAAGAGACGATATTGAGTTGAGGTGGAACATGTCGCCGGAAATTTTACAGGTCGCATGCGGACAGCCTCCATCTCACTCAAATGGCACAGGTTAAAAGAAATGTAGGGTTATCTAAAGAAAGAACCAAAATATACAGACATGTGCAAATGGTGGGTCGAAAAATAATTCCTATTATTTAAAAATCAATAAAATGAACCGTTAAGTAGACAGTGGGCATAATGGGCCAAATATAACGGTAGTGGACGGAAATAGCAATCTTTTTACGGATGGGATATAATAGCCCCCCCCTCCATTTCTCTCTGATAGTTGACTGACATTTTAGCCTTTTCGCGTACATAATTAAAACAATTGGGGTTTACGGACTTGAAAAGTCACAACCCTCGATCAAGAATGTGAGTTATGGTTGTGAATTTTTAAAATAAGATTAAATGATAAATAAAAAAGAAAATGCCAAAAGATAAGAAAAAAGATAAAATAGAAATTCCTACCTATGGGGAATGCCACATCATCTTGCCAAATTCCCTCACTTTCCTTCTAAAAACTAGTATACGTACCCGGCGATGCGCGGATCGATTCAAAAGAAAAAAAAAGAGTGGGAGAGATATAAAAACATTATGTAAATTGATCGGTAAAATATTTTATTCCTCATTATAGAAGTTATAAATATAAATTAATAATATCAAAAGTTTAATTTCTTCGTAAGGCATAAAATCAACTAACTCATTTAGCTCTGCTAATTTATCAGCGGCGTGCCCAACTACTTTTAATAGGCCCTACCTGACAACAAAAGAAAAATTAAAGAGAAAACCAAAAAAATACTCCTTTAATCCATAAGGAGTTAAAATATGTCTCTACATTTAGTTTGATCAAATAAATCGACCAATTTAACTTGAATTACAATCAATAGAGTTTGAAGAAACCTCAATTATCAGGGCTTTAAATGATAGAACTAATCATTATAGTCTGCTATATTGAAAAGATATAGTCTACTCTGAATCTTGTAACCACAAAAGCTGCATGGCATATGGCTATCCGATATCAAAGAAAGATGTAATTATCGGAGAACGAACGAATCTCTAGTAAATTATTCAACCATTTACAATTGTCTTTCAGATCCTATCCTTTCAAGGAATCGACTAACGCTAAAAGAATATACTTGTTGCAATAAATACTCTGCAATTTGTAAAAAGCAAAAAACATGATTTAAAGGACAAATCTGTAAACTACATTTGGCAATCCAGTCTTATGAAATAAGATTTACATCACCCTCGTGAATCCCCCATGACTTTGAATAATAAAAAATGTGACTAACTGGATGAGTCATATATATGTCATGCTTATAATACGCGAGAGGTTCTAACTTGAAATATCTCACTAGCCTGTGGATTGAGCCACCTGTCACTGCCACCACAATATCATAAATCAGGGAATGCTAATATGGGTCGGCTTAGCAGATGACACATTCTCGCAAAATGGGATCAAAAATTCATTACAGAGGAAATGGCACAACGCCAAGAATAGTATTGAAAAGTGGTTTTAAATAGGATATGAAAAGGATTGATACATTCAATGGATACTTGCAATAGACTATTTGGGAAGAACTTTCGATCGCCATTGTCTTGAGAGGGTAGAGGCGGTTTTCTTAAGTGATTGTAGTCAGGTGCAAATATTCTTAAATCCTGTAGTATCCATATCATATCTCTACTTATCCATCCCTTGAGTATTGGAAAGGAGGATTAAAATAGTCTAACGTAAAGACAATAGGTACCCATTAGTCGAGGAGACAAGAAAGAAGCAGAGAGAACAACACATTTTTTCTGTCATTAAAAGGCATTAGGTTTATATTAACAGTGGAATTGATCAAGTAAAATATTAGTAATGAGTTGATGGGTGACCACTATAGGTGTGTTTTTGAAGTTTTCGGCATTCTGCTCTATTGTTTAAACAAGACTAAAAACACACAATAAAAAACACACACCCGGGGGAATAAAGTACACACCGTAAATGAACCCAGCAGGTTGTGTTCATGTGGGAAATGGACCACCTACCACATGCCGTGCTCACATACCATGAAGTGCTTTCAACAAACAGGTTTAGGGGCAACCAACTATGTTGATAGGCAATACAGTGTTGTTGCAATACTTAAACACATATAGTGGGCAGTTACAGCCAGTGGGTGCTGAGCATTATTGGCCGCCGAAACCATTTAAAATGTTGTGTAACAAGACTATTTGCGCAAGCTACAATTGCAAAAGGGAACGCGTTATACGGAACCAAATGGATGTTGGTGATACCGTTTTTGCGCGTAAATGTGGCATATGCTCGCAAACAGGACACGACTGTCGTTAAATGTCCTTCAGCTGGTTTAGGTGGCGGTGGTAATCCAGCTTCTGGTGAAAGTTCGTCTAATGTGCCCAACTATCAAGGATACACGTAGTGTTTTATTTTCGTAATATTTTTTGTAAAAGTGTCTGTACTTGTTTATGTTGCAAGATGTATCAAATAAAATTATGTTTCCACAGCCTTGTTACATCTTATTGATATTTAACATTTTTCAGTTGAGTAAATTAATGAATTCTCCCTCCCGTTCATGTAATCAAATATAGTATTGGATTAAAAAATGGAAAATTGTTACGTTCACTTTCGAGTTTCACTCTAAAATTATTAGAAAACTACACTGTCAGAGGAGGAAGATGTTTTGATAAATAAGTTGAATATATATAGCACGGTAAAATACTACGTTTTGTGTGTTGCCTTGTCGATCTGAAAAGCTGCCCGACTGCGAAAAAGCTGTTTCGTATCAGAAAAAATATTTAACACACCAAGCATTAGCGCGATTAAATACTACATTTTGTGTGAATATATATAGCGCGGTTAAATACTACATTTTGTGGCGTTGTCTCGCCGATTTGAAAAGCTGTCTGACTGCGAAAAAGTTATTTTTGTATTAGAAAGAATCTTTAACACGCCAAGCATAGCGCGGTTAAATACTATGTTTTGTGTGAATATACAGCGCGGTTAAATACTACATTTTGTGTGTTGTCTTGTCTTGTCATCTGAAAAGCTGCCCGACTGCGAAAAAGTTGTTTCATATCAGAAAGAATCTTTAACACGCCAAGAATAGCGCGTTCACATATGGGTTCCAGGCTCGATATTTGGAGCCCAGTAGCACCAATTTATCCTGAATTCTTCTATGTGTTAGTTTATAATTTTATATGTTAGTTTGTAAATTGAATAATAAATTTTTATAAATAAATATTCACATATGGGTTCCATGTCGAATTTTGGAGCCCAGTAGCACAATTTATCCTGATTTATTCAATGTGTTAGTTTTATTATTTACATGTTAGTTAGTAAATTAAATAATTATTTTTTATAATTAAATATTCATATATGGTTTCTAGGCTCCATATTTGCAGCCCACTAGCACCAAGATATCCTGAATTCTTGTATGTGTTAGTTTTATTATAATTTTATATGTTAGTTTGTACATTAAATAATTAATTTTTATTATTAAATATTCAGATATGGGTTCCAGGCTCGTTATTTGGAGCCCAGTAGCACCAATTTATCCTGAATTCTTCTATTTGTTTGTTTTATTATTTTACATGTTAGTTTTACAATTTTATATGTTTGTTTGTAAATTAAATAATTAATTTTTATAATTATACAATATTTAATTATTAAATATTCATATATGGGTTTCAGGCTCCATATTTGCGGCCCAGTAGCACCAAGATATCCTGAATTCTTGTATATGTTAGTTTTATTATAATTTTATATGTTAGTTTGTACATTAAATAATTAATTTTTATTATTAAATATTCACATATGGGTTCCAGGCTCGTTATTTGGAGCCCAGTATCACCAATTTATCCTGAATTCTTCTATTTGTTAGTTTTATTATTTTACATGTTAGTTTTATAATTTTATATGTTTGTTTGTAAATTAAATAATTAATTTTTATAATTATACAATATTTAATTATTAAATATTCATATATGGGTTCCAGGCTCGATATTTGCGGCCCAGTAGCACCAATTATATGTTGACTATAATTTGACAGAGTTTGTGTTTGATCTATCAGTTATTTTGACGTATTTTTCAGTATAAGAGATACTTAAACTACAGGAAAACTACGCTAAAAGGCACTACATTTTACTACGCTAAAAGACACTAACATTTACATTATACTACGCTAAAAGGCGCTACATTTTACTACGCTAAAAGGCATTACATTTTACTACCCTAAAAGGGCACTATATTCTAGTCTTTAAGCAAATAAATAATATAAACCTATTAAAACACAACAAATACATTTGTAATCACAAAACATTCACAAAAATACATATAAAATAGTAATAGATTTATTAACAAATAATAACAATTTTACAATTTTTACATATTTTTTTTAGAATATTATATATCTTAGTCCGGATAAAAATAACATACCAATTTAATCGCTAAAAAAATACAAAACAACATAGAACACATTCAGAATAACTATATAGCATTATCTATACGAGTTTGGACATAAATTAAATCGGAATACCTCGATTTATGTTTTTCGAAAAGTTGAAGATTTAAAATTTGACTCCGAAACAAGCAACCCACAACAATAGAAGGCTTGGCTAGGATGTGGGACCAATTTTGATTAGTTTTTGTGGGACGGTGGGGTTCACTCGAGTTTTTTATCTTTTTAATGGGGGGGGGGGGGGGGGGGGGGGGGGACCGCTGTTCGAGTTTAAAAATTGGGGAAAGGGGTTCTGTCCAAAACGTGGGGGGAAAGGGAAAGGGACGATATTTATATAGGTATAGCGCGGTTTCTTACTGCATTTTATATAAAACTGTTATAAATAGAATTCTATTTAAGGTGAATGTCTATATTTTGGAGAGATCTTAGGCTTTGTTACTTGGTGGCTAAGTCACTTTTTTCCTATAAATAGAGGGGTTCTATTCCATTGTAAATCACTCCTAGATCAATAAGAATTCGCTCTCCCTATTTTTCTCTGCAATATTCTTCTTCTTCTTTTATTGTTTATAACACGTTATCAACACGAGACTCTAACCAATTGAGTAGAAGCTTTGGGATTGAGTATAATGATTGTCAATTGTTCCATGAACTTCCTTCATGATTAAATTCTGGATTTAAGGTAAGTATTTTACTTTATTTTTTCTTTTAAATTCTTGACATTCTATAATTTGATTTTAAATACAAGCAAAGACAATAAATTTTGATTATAACTCTAATGGAGTTAGTAAGGAATTATAACTACTCGAAGTGGTAAAATTTCTATGTCTTGCCATGATCAAATTCATGTATGATTATGGCACAAGAAGTGGAAATTCGTCCCACTGAATTTGCTCCATTCTCATTCCCTTAAGAGAATGTGATAGCAATATGTGATAAGTCTGAAAGAAGATAAAATTATTACCGTGAAGGTATCAATGGATGTGGATGTGGCAATAGACGAAATTATAATCGTCATCATTGTGATAATGAGAATAATAAGGATTCTCAAAATAAGCCTTCACTCCGTGAACTTAATGTTTGTCATTGATTTGACATAAGATTTCGTAAAGCACATACAGATGACTATGGTCCATTCATGATGTGAATGTGAAAACATCTAATTTATGAATACATATTCATTCTTGGAAGAATATGAATGTGCTACAGTGGTAGTGAATATACCACACCCACCTCTAAAAGGAGGTTTGAGATGATATAAGAAAACAATGTCATTATTATGGCATGAATGGTCATTGGTCACGTACCTATTGTACGCCAAAATATTTTGGTAATGTGATTAATAAAGAATAACAGTAATGCAAGAAACAGATCTTGCATATAATTTTGACCATGACTATAATAGTATAACTTTCTCTTTAAAAGAGATATTCACCATATGGATGTTGATGTATATGTGGTAGTACAAAATTGATTGAAAGCTCTAGAAGAGCCAATTATACTATTTTGGAGAAAATTGATTATCAATAAGACGTTGTGTTGTAGCAAGTCTCAAAGAAGCTTATTGAGTTTTTAAAGTATTCGCGAAAGCGTTTGGTCATACTGAGACTATAAATAAAGGAAAGATTTAATATCTTCTATTACTACAACTTGTAGCGGGGTAATATGTATGTGAAAAGTTACCCGCTTTATTCTCCATTTTGTACTACACAAATAAAAGAATACCACAATAAAGTGGATGTTTATTGATATAAAAACCCATATCTAATAAACTTGGAGTTTATTGATAATTGCACACGTCATGGTGTAAATCTGAAGTTTATTAATATTGATAATTTATTCAGTTGGCATAATTGGTTTACCCATATCAATTAAAGTATGATGTGCAAAAATAAAAGAGAATTCACATGGGTAAATATTAAAGAACTAGAAAGTTCTTTATGAATTCTCTTATATTGCTTGTTCTCATTAATTAATTGACCAACTAAAATTGAGATTGAATCCCATGAATCCTGGAAATATCAAAGGTGAATATGGGCCCATTCACCTGCCATGTATATCACATAAGATGCATCTATGATATGGTTACATGTGCGATTATTAATAACCCGCAACATGGTATTTTGCGAGGTAACTTGCTCAATAATTTAATTTCGAGCATAATTTTCAAATTTTCTATTCAAGAAGTTCATCTTGACAAGTTGGTTTACATCACAGTTGGTTTAGCAAAGTAATTTATTGAGTGCCTCCACTTAATATCTAAACTATTGCTTATGAGAACAAAGTTATCTATATCAATTTGATATAGGTTATATACGAAAGTATATTACATTCTCCCCTCACAAGTGGTTCAGGGTCAGGAACCAAATAATTTCATCTTATTATTATTGATGTGCGTTGTATATTTTGATTAACACCATAACGCACAAAGATGGGTTCTCAAAGTTGAGGAAGCAAGTTAGTTTTTCTAACATGAGGGGGAGACAGGATAAAAAGTTGAGAAAAGTTACGTGGAATGAATTATCATGTGTACATATAGATCCTCGAATAAAATAATATGAACTTGAAGTTCATAAAAAGATAATTCATTTGCAATATATTACAAAGCATGACAGACGTATTTGCTGACCCAAAGAAAGTAACTATATTCTCATTGCAAATGCTTTTATTAAGTCCTAGAAGGACAAAGTCTATGGTACGCTTGAAGCGTATAGATAAATTGATTTCAAATAAACTTCTTGATAAAGAAGATGAGCAAATGATCTAAATTAAATGATCATAACAAAGGAGGCAAATGATCTAGAAGATCACATGACATAACACTTCATAAAATCTCAGGAGAGATTCAAGTACGTGAAAATATAAATGAAGGGATCTCTATGTTATGTCTTTATGAAAAAAAAGGAGGTTGGAACCAATATAAAATATTCGTCGACGACATCTATGAATGCGCTAAGTATAGATGAGAATTTAAGTTTGTCGAATATAGATACAAAAATGTTGGCCAAATAGAAGAGACACAATTCAAATAGAATTTGTTTCATATGCAAGACATGTAGTTTTGAACATGTAGTTCAAACACTTAAAAGTATAAAAATAATGGTATGTGCAATCAGTTTTCGTTATCTTATTTGTCTAGCATGACATGAAAACTTGATATGCATATAATTAAAGTCTATTTATGACTTATATGACAATCCTTGAAGGATTTAAATTGTTTGAAGCATATAAAATTCTTGATCTTGAAGTACCACATCTTCAGTGCAATTTGTGCACGTATGTATCTTGCTATAACTATAAGCATGATAATATGATAGCGAGAATACCTATATGGAGATATTGAAAAGCCATTCCACGACATTATATATCTATCAAGAATGATGATTTCAAGGTGCAATATATTCGTTCAAGTTAATATGGCTGATTTATTCATCAAATCTCTACCAAAGATCTTTTGAAGATGGTGCACAAGATTGGAATGCAAATGCTTAAGGACGTGAATTGATGCTCTTATCAGGGGGAGTTAATATGCATTGTACTCTTTTTCCCTTACAAGGTTTTGTCCCACTGAGTTTTTCTTGCAAGGTTTTTAACGAGGCAACCAAAAGGCATATTGTTAGATATGTGTACTCTTTTTCTTTCTCTAGAATTTTTTCCCCACTGGATTTTATTTTAGTTAAGGTTTTAACGAGGCACATTATCTGTTGAATAGACATTCAAGGGGGAGTGTTATAAATAGAATTCTATTTAAGGTGAATGTCTATATATTTTGGAGAGATCTTAGGGTTTGTTACTTGGTGGCTAAGTCACTTTTTCCCTATAAATAGAGGGGTTCTATTCCATTGTGAATCACTCCAAGATCAATAAGAATTCGTTCTCCCTATTTTTCTCTTCAATATTCTTCTTCTTCTTTTATTGTTTATAACAAAAACACAGTAATAAACCGCGCTTTACCTGGAAGTTGATAAGACGTTAAGGTAAAGCGCGGTATTAAACTGCGTTTTATATAAAACGCAGTAATAAATCGCGCTTTACCTTAACGTGCCAAACAGCCGTTAAAGTAAAACGCAATAATGGTAATTTTTTTTTCCACCTAAAAAAGTATTTTGAGTCCAAGAGAACCACATTTCGGTTCGGAACTCTTGCTTGACTTGCATTTCTTCAATAGAGGAGTCCTAATTACAGGGAACAAACTTGGCCTCCACGCAGATAAAGGAAAAAGAGAAACGGAGGCCAGCCAATAAATCTCCACCACTCATTTCAAAACTTGCTGCCAAAGTATATTCACAGGCACATGCCTATTATCAAAGCTAGAATCGGTTGGACCCAACATTACGCTTGTAGGAGCACACTCCAATTAATGCTCGGTCAAAGTCAAATTACAAGGGCTAAGGTTTAAATTTTAAAATAAAGCAATAAATATGACTAAACCATAATAATAATAGTAATAATAATAATAATGCACCATCCGTTTCAATTTATGTGAATCTATTTTTTTTAGTCCGTGTCAAAAAGAGTGACCCATTTTCATATTTAGAAACAATTTACCGTTTCGCAATGATCTATAGTCACACATATATATGTGCCTCATTTTACCCCCACAAATTCAAAAGTTTTCTCTTTTTTCTTAACTACCTGTCCAGTCAAATGTGTTCACATAAATTGACCCTTTATCCGGTGCTTAATGATACTCTCGGCTGTTTCAATCTCCTCCTGCCCCGTCAAAAAAATTAATATATCACCATCACCCTGTGGTTGAGTTGCATGGATTTGAAGGGCAGTAACTACTGCTGCATCCACGTAATCTGCTATTGGTGCTTTTGTATGGTGTATGTCAATAGGAAACCGCCTTCCAGGTATTTTAAAAATCGGAGCGCAGTCAAAATAATCGCTGAACTTTTCTGCATCCAGGGTGGCACTAGAAATAAGCAATTTGAGATCAGGTCGAGCACGAGCAACATCCTTAACCAAGCCAAACAGAATATCAGTTGACAAAGTTCTTTCGTGAGCCTCATCCACCATGATGACACTATAGCTCGCCAAATCAGGCTCTCTAAGAAACTCTCTTAGCAGCATTCCATCAGTCATGTACTTCAGAACAGTTTTTTCAGAAGTACAGTCTTCAAAACGGATGGAATAACCAACTTGGTGCCCGAGTTTAACTCTCATCTCATGAGAAACTCGTGCAGCAACCCTCATTGCAGCAACTCGACGAGGTTGAGTACAACCAATCTTCTCACCGTTCTTAGTATAACCCGCCTCGTGCAGATATTGAGGTATTTGAGTTGTCTTCCCAGAACCTGTTTCTCCAACTATAATAAGAACCTGATGATCCTGAACAGCTTGGAGCAAAGCATCCTTATAGGGATAAATTGGCAGGTCCTTCCTATCCTCATTAAGTTTAGATTTTTTTACTGACGACTCACTGGTAGGCTGCTGCTTATCAACATTAACACTAACACCATCAGTATCCATCACAGCTGCCTTTAAGAAATCAATTTGGTCTTCAAACACAAATTGATAATCTGTTGGCTTTCTGTCTTTTGATCCAAAATGAAGTGTTGCCTTGTGAAGCTGATTTTGCTCCCATGCTTGTTGTGGATGAATCTCCCGTTCGTCCCTGTAACGCTGCGTAGTCACAGAAAATCTCTTTTTCTGATTGACATTACCACCTTCAAAATTATCATACTCTTCAGGAATCCTATACACATCCGCCGCCTCTTCTTCTGACCACTGCTTCTTACTAACTAGGTCAACAATTTCCTTCTTGTATCTTAATTCCCGTTGTTCTGATTCAGTCAATTTGTCCACCTCAAATAAGTGTCCCTCTTCTTCGATATCACATTTGATCTCTGCTCCCGTTTCTTCAAATACTCTTGCCTAGATTTTTTCCTCAAATTTTCAGTCATAGCCTTTTCTTCTTCAGTACGTCTCTTAACCGCCCGTCTTTGAACATTGTTGTCGTCTTCATCGGCCTCCAAAAGCGTGTAGGTCTTCTGCTTCTTGGCCAACAATGCGGCCTCTCTTTCTCGTTGAACATACACATTTGTCCTATTTTTGCGCTCAACCCTGGCAAAAATTTCATGAGCAAACTGGCTTACGCTAGTTTCATCACATGATGGCAACATTCCTGTATCAACAAACTGATTTGCGAGATCCTCTGGTGATGAACATCTCTTAGATGCACTAATAATATGAGCGATATCTAGTTCTGTCGTCGTTGAATTGTACCCTAGGGACCTCAATTTCTCTCCAACCCACGTCTTCAAAACAGACGCCATCTTAATTTCGTCTGCCAACTTTGTGATCAGAAAAGGTAGACCGATTTTGATTTTTCTTTGAATGAGGAAGAGAGGGCATTTGGCAAGGCTTAAATAGACTATTCCGAGGTGAGTTCTACTTTCGTAATTATAATGCTAGTGGGAATGAGAAAATTGAAACCAAATTTGGATTGGTTTTGGGAAACAAAAAAAAAGGTATATTACTCCGTAATAATTGTTGAGTCTTTATCTTTATTTTCCTCAACCTAAAAGCCTTTTGTATCTTTTAGTTCACGGATCCTTAAAACCCCATATAAATTCAATTGTTATCCGGATTCAAGGGTAAACAGTTTGGCGCCCACCGTGGGGCCAAGGATATTGGTGAGCTCTTTGATACTCTTTCTTGACGCATCACAATACACTGGTTCTTTGCAAAAGAGTCCATCTTACATTCAAATTACCAACTCATAGAATGGCACAATCAATTAACAACGAACTTGAACAGCAGACAGGAAACAATGGAATGCCCGGGCTCGAAAACCCGATAGATGCCGGTTCCCGGATGGCGCTCAACACTGATCAGGCCTCCGAATCATCGCATAGCGTCCGGGGAGAGGACGATTCGAGGGCCCAGGCAGTCGGCGAAGAGACTATCAACCTTAAAATGATTTTTGACATGCTGCAAGCCCAGCAATCGGCTATAGCTCAGCTCCGGAGCCGGGTCCAGGAGCCTGTCAGGTCCGAGGAGGCTCCCCGTGCAGCTGCAATCATCAATCCAACCCCAGTACAGCCGGAACGGGGTGGGGCGGATGCTGATTCTGCGGTTCTTAGGAGGCTAGAAGAACTGACCGAACGAATCGAAAGGGGGGAGAAAAAAATCGAGGCCAACAATAAAAAAGTAGAAACATACAACTCCAGGGTCGACCAAATACCAGGTGCACCTCCGGTCCTGAAGGGCCTTGACGCTAAAAAGTTTGTACAAAAACCGTTCCCATCCAGTGCCGCCCCAAAACCTATCCCTAAGAAATTTAGAATGCCCGATATCCCGAAGTATAATGGGACCTCGGACCCAAACGAGCATGTGACAGCATACACATGCGCGATTAAGGGAAACGATCTCGAAGATGATGAAATCGAGTCAGTTTTGTTGAAAAAGTTTGGAGAAACCTTGTCCAAGGGGGCAATGACGTGGTATCATAACTTACCGCCAAATTCCATCGATTCGTTCGCCATGTTAGCCGATGCCTTCGTGAAAGCTCACGCCGGGGCGATCAGGGTAGAAACAAGGAAATCCGACCTATTCAAGGTCCGACAGCGCATAAACGAGACACTCCGGGAATTTGTGTCTCGGTTTCAAATGGAGAGGATGGATCTTCCCCCAGTCACGGATGACTGGGCAGTACAAGCCTTCACTCAAGGATTGAACGCCAACAGCTCAGCCGCATCCAGGCAATTAAAGCAAAGCCTGATCGAGTTTCCAGCAGTTACGTGGGCAGACATCCATAACCGGTACCAATCGAAGATAAGGGTAGAGGACGACCACAGCGGAGCAAGTTCGGATTCACCATCCACACATAGGAATTTCGATCGACCTCGTAGGGAAAACTACAAAGATTCAAGACCGAACAAGGAAAGATATCGGCCGTATCAGGATGATAGGAGGCCTAAATTTACGAGGAACGACCGCGGCTATGAGAGGAACAGAAGACCGTTACCGAAGGCCAACCTCGGGAAAGCTGTCGATAGGACAGGAAGCACCCCGATTGGCTGAATATAATTTCAGTGTCGATTCGGCTACCTTGGTGTCGGCGATCGGACGTATCAAAGAAGCCCGATGGCCCAAACCCGTACAGTCCGATCCATCGAGGAGGGATCCCAAGTTAATATGTAAGTACCACAACACACATGGCCACAGAACCGAAGATTGCAGGCAACTGTGGGAGGAAGTTGCCCGGTTGCTCGATGAAGGTTACCTTCGAGAATTTCTCAGTGATCGAGCCAAAAATCATTACGAAAATCGAGATCGACCAGCCGATAGGAAGGAACCCCGGCACACCATAAACATGATAATTGGAGGGGAAGACGCACCTCAAGTACCAATACTGAAACATACCAAGATATCGATCACAAGGGAGAAGCGGATCAGGGATTATGCACCAGAGGGAACACTATGTTTTAGCAACGAGGAAATCGATGGACCAGCACAACCCCATAACGACGCTTTGGTAATATCCATGATGGTCCGAGACACTAAAGTCAAGCGTGTCTTGGTCGATCCCGGAAGCTCGGCTAACATAATTCGGTCATGGGTCGTCGAACAGTTGGGACTGACAGGGCAGATAATTTCTGAAGTGAGAGTATTGAATGGATTTAATATGGCTACGGAGACAACACGAGGGGAAATAACTCTGATGATCGACGTGGGCGGAGTTACGAAAGCGACCAAGTTCTGTGTTATTAAGGGCGATATGAGGTACAACGCCCTGCTCGGAAGACCTTGGATACACGACATCGGGGCCGTACCGTCCACGCTGCACCAAATGCTGAAATTCCCATCTGCCGAGGGGGTCATCACTGTGTATGGGGAGCAATGCGCCGCAAGAGAGATGTTCGCAGTAGATGAGGTGTCCAAGGCAAAATAGCAGTCAAAGTGTAAGCCTCCGGTAAAAGAGGCTGAACCAGAATCTACCTTCGGGGAAGACCTCTTTCTTCCCCGGTCTTTCGTGACTCCGGATGAGTCCGATGCCACCAAATCAACAGTCGAAGAGCTGGAACAGATCCCTATTCGTTCGAGTGCGCCAGACCGAAAGGCATACCCCCTGAGGTCACGACTCACAAGTTGAGCACAGACCCAAAATTCCGGCCAGTCAAACAAAAGAGAAGGCCCCAATCCGAGGTCAAACAGGCTTTCATCCACGAGGAGGTAACTAAGCTATTAAACATAGGGTCCATCCGGGAAGTTAAATACCCAGAATGGTTAGCCAACGTAGTTGTAGTACCCAAAAAGGGTAATAAATTAAGAATGTGTATAGATTATAAAGATCTAAATAAAGCTTGCCCCAAGGATTCCTTCCCTTTGCCTAACATCGATCGAATGATCGATGCCACGGCCGGCCACGAGACGCTAAGTTTTCTCGACGCCTATTCCGGATATAATCAGATCCGGATGGATAAGGACGACCAGGAAAAAACGTCCTTCATCACTAAGTATGGCACTTACTGCTATAACGTGATGCCCTTCGGGCTAAAGAACGCCGGGGCCACCTACCAACGCCTAGTTAACAAGATGTTCGAGAATCAATTAGGCAAAACCATGGAAGTTTATATTGATGATATGTTAGTTAAATCCCTGCGCGCAGAGGAACATCTTAGCCATTTGCAGGAAACTTTTGCTATATTAAAGCAATATAACATGAAGCTGAACCCGGAGAAATGCGCGTTCGGGGTCGGATCCGGAAAGTTCCTGGGATTTATGGTGTCCAATAGGGGAATCGAGATCAATCCGGATAAGATTAAGGCAATCGAGGACATAAAGATTGTCGATAACGTAAAGGCCGTCCAACGGCTCACCGGGCGCATAGCCGCTCTGGGCCGATTCATATCCCGATCCTCGGATAGGAGCCATCAGTTTTTCAATCTTCTAAAGAAGAAGAATGATTTCACGTGGGGACCAGAATGCCAGCACGCCCTAGAGGAACTCAAAAGGTACCTTTCTAGTCCACCTTTATTGCATACTCCGAAAATCGGAGAGCCTCTATACCTATACTTGGCCGTATCGGAAGTAGCCGTCAGTGGGGTCCTAGTTAGGGAAGAACAGGGCACCCAGTTCCCCATCTACTACGTAAGTAGGACGCTAGGGGAAGCGGAAACGAAGTATCCTCACCTAGAAAAATTGGCATTAGCCCTAATTAGTGCCTCAAGGAAATTGAAGCCATACTTCCAAAGTCACCCCATACATGTTGTAACTACATACCCATTAAGAAATGTCATGCATAAGCCCGAATTGTCCGGCCGGCTGGCCAAGTGGGCCATAGAGGTTAGCGAGTACGATATCCAATATCGACCTCGAACCTCGATTAAGTCGCAAGTATTGGCTGATTTTATCGCCGACTTCACTCCAACCCTTATTCCCCTGGCCGAAAAAGAGCTCCTGCTGAGCTCGAGAACTCCGTCCGGAGTATGGACATTGTTCACGGACGGAGCTTCAAACGTAAAAGGGTCGGGATTGGGGATCATACTAAAACCTCCTACCGGGGACGTCATTAGGCAGTCTATACGGACAAGGAGGTTGACTAACAATGAAGCCGAGTATGAGGCTATGATTGCAGGTTTAGAATTAGCCAGGAGCCTCGGCGCCGAAGTGATCGAAGCCAAGTGCGATTCTCTTCTTGTGGTAAACCAGACGAACAAAACGTTCGAGGCCAGGGAGAGCCGGATGCAACGGTATGTCGACAAACTCCAAAACACCCTGCACAAATTCAAAGAATGGACTCTCCAACACGTACCCCGAGATCAAAACAGCGAGGCCGATGCCCTCGCCAATCTGGGCTCGACAGTCGAGGACGACGAGCTCGAATCCGAAAAGGTGGTACAGCTAATGAGGTCGGTCGTAGAAGAAGGGCACGCCGAGGTCAACTCAACGAGCCTTACTTGGGACTGGAGAAACAGGTATGTGGACTATCTAAAAACAGGAAAACTCCCACAGGACCCCAAAGAATCAAGGGCATTGAGAACAAAAGCGGCCCGTTTTTGTTTGGCCGAGGACGGAGTCTTATATAAAAGAACCTTCGGAGGACCACTCGCCATATGCCTTGGCCCCGGAGACACAGAGTACGTATTGAGGGAAATCCACGAAGGGTCATGTGGCAACCATTCGGGCGCGGATGCGTTGGTCCGAAAAATAATTCGAGCTGGATACTATTGGGTCAAAATGGAACAGGACGTAAGGGAATTTGTACGAAGATGCGACAGGTGTCAAAGGCATGCGCCATTCATCCATCAGCCTGCTGAGCTGCTGCATTCGGTCATCTCCCCATGGCCTTTCATGAACTGGGGAATGGACATAGTGGGCCCGCTTCCTCGAGCTCCAGGTAAGGCTCAATTTATTCTTTTGGTTACTGACTATTTCTCCAAATGGGTTGAAGCGCAGGCTTACGAAAAGGTTCGAGAGAAAGAAGTAATCGACTTCCTTTGGGACCACGTCGTGTGTCGGTTCGGGATGCCTTCCGAAATAGTATGTGACAATGGGAAACAGTTCGTTGGGAGCAAGGTATCAAGATTCTTCGAGGATAACAAGATCAAGAGGGTATTGTCAACCCCGTACCATCCCACCGGAAACGGGCAGGCTGAGTCGACCAACAAGACCATCGTTCAGAACCTAAAGAAAAGGTTACAAGACGCAAAAGGAAAATGGAGAGAGATGCTGCCCGAAATCCTATGGGCCTACCGGACAACCGAAAGGACTAGTACCGGTGCCACTCCTTTCTCTTTGGTTTACGGAGCCGAGGCCTTGATCCCAGTCGAGGTGGGCGAACCCAGCGCTAGATTCCGGTATGCTTTCGAGGTTACCAACCAAGAAGCAATGCTCACCGAGCTTGGATCTTTTAGACGAAAGGAGAGAGGCCGCACTAGTTAGGATGGCAGCTCAGAAACAAAAGATCGAGAGATATTATAACCGAAGGGCTCGTCTTCGACACTT
>NW_017672900.1:105699-153120 GCF_001879085.1 Nicotiana attenuata
TGAAGAGAGATATAAAGACCTCCTCGAGGCACATTCGAACATAAGACCTCCTCGAGGCACATTACGAACATAAGACCTCCTCAAAGGAGCACATCGAAATAAGACCTCCTCGAGGCACAATTCGAACATAGAGACCTCTCTCTCGAGGCACATTTGAACATAAGACCCATCGAGGCATATTCGATCCATATTCGATCACATATGACTGCTTTAAGCTCATGAAGACCTCAAAATGCAAGGGCTAATCACTTAAACTAGATAAGACCTCAAGAAGGCAAGTCCAAGCTCATATGACCTTAATAAGACGACACATCAAAACTGAAAAGACTCAAAGGTACTTCCGAAATTCGTAAGGCCTCGATAAGGCATTATTTTTGACGCATAAGTCCTCGAGAAGGCGGGTCCAAATTCATAAAATCTCAAAAAGAGGTAATACCAGCTTCATCATCGGACTTCACTAAAAGGCAAAGTATACTGAACTTGTAAGACCTTAAGAAAAAGGCGTAAAATCGATACAAAACCTGAAGGTCAAATTATGCCCGAGTCCGAACCCACTACTCGGGGGAACTGCTTCGAAGAAACCTAAGGGTTAGACTTCACCCGAGCTCCGAATCAACTCACTCGGGGACTGCCTTGAGAAAACCCGAAGGTCGAAATTCACCTGAGTTCGAATACATTCACTCGGAGACTATTTCGAAAAATATAAAGGACTAACCATCGTTTCCAAAAAGATAAAAGGCAAAGTAATAACAAGATGGAAAAAGGAGCAATAAATGGCAAAGGGCAGTGTTGCATAAAAAAGCTCGCTACCGGAGCAATTACATAAGAGGGGAAAAACAAAACAAAGCCTAGCCTATTCCCGGAGTCAACGGACCATTCAGATTTTTCCGGGGACCGTCGCCCTTCTCGAAGCCTCCTCGAGCTTCGGCGGCTTTGGCGACGTCCGATGCAAGATCGAACCACGACGTTGGAGTTCAGTAAGAACTTCAAGCCGGGCCTGACACTTCGCATATTCGGCTAACATTCCCTTGACTGCGGTTGGCCGCATCAGCATCGGCCCTATATTGGGCCACCATATCGTTGGCAGTCTCCTTCGGCCTGAGAAACTTTAGCCTCAGCTTCCCGAAATCGATTGGTCCATAGCTCAATTTCAAGGACTCGAGCCTCATTGCCAACGTCAAGTCCGCAACCTCTTCCCGAAGGGAAGTCTTCTCCGACTCCAACTGTTGCACCGGGCTTCCAGTTCGGCTTTGTTCTCATTAAGTTCGGCTCTGCTCTCGTCAAGCTCGCCTAAACCCGATTAAGCTCGGCTTGCACCCCCCTTAGCTTGAAAACCGAGCTCTTTCTTTGCTTCCTCCAGCCGGATAGCACAGGACGCGTGCTCTTTATTCAAAAGGTCCAATCCGGTCCGGCTTCCTAGCAGCTTCTCTTCAAGGACCCGGCGCCCCTCTCGCTCCGCCTCCATCTTGTCCTTGATTCGGAGGAACATCGAGTGATATAGCACCGATGCCTGCAAAGGAAAAGTCTAAAGAGTCGTACTGGGTCACAAGGCAAAAATATTAGAATAAAGGAAGAAGCAAATACCTTGAGCTGCGCCTGCTGGGCTACGTTGAAAAAGCATGTCCAATCTATAGCCTCGGTCGCAGCCCGGTCTTCCTCCGTCATCAGATGATGAAGGTAGCTTGCAACCCCGACCGGGGCCCCAGAGCCCGGACGTCTTTTGGGGATAGCAAAAGTTACTATCCCTGTTACAGTCCGGGTCCCAGGCTCGGAGCTGGAAACCTATCAACAAGCTTGTTGACGGCCGAAGATCCCACTTGATTCGGCTGAAGGTCTTTCCGGGGGATTTCGAGCCCGAAAATGGTTGGCGGAGGGTACCCCATCAAAAAGGTCTCGAAGCTACCTCCATCATCGGGATGTCGTCCGGCAGCTGCCCCCAAGTCGAGGAAGATGGAGGGGACGTAACCGGGTGATCGGTACCCGGGGATGCCCGCGCAGGGGCCTGAGGTTCACTAGCATCCTCAACCCTCACGTCTCCGAGAGGAACCTCAACTGGATGGACCACCGGCTCAGGGTCCGGTCGAATGGACCGGTGGCGAACGAGCTCCGCTGCTTTCTCATCGTCATCATCTTTGTCATCCTCTTCCTCGGAGGCAGACGATTTGGCTTTTTGGTTTGCGGGCGGCCCTTTTTGTCCGCTTTAGTCTTCCTTTGAGGCTCGTCGTACCGGACTCCCGGGGCTTTTATTTTCTTCCCGGAACCGGAAGGGCATAGTATTGAGGACCTCATCTCCGCGTCCTTGGCAAGCCTGCAAAACACAGAGGTTATTGATGCATTCCCGATATACAGGAAGAAATGCGCTACCGGTCGAAAAAGAAGGCTTACCATGGTTTTTCGCCTCCCACCGACCTTTGAGATTTCCTTCCAGTTTCGCTCCGAATATGGCCGCTGGGCCACTATCTTGTTTACCCCAGCCGGCCAGATCCTTGACGGCAGCTGGGGTTTGGGTCACCGCTGCACAAGAAAAGAGGGGTTTTCCAGGAAAGAAGTTGAGGAAAACACGCTCTAAAAGATATGAACAGTGAGAAAAATACTTACGTTTGAGGTTCCACCTCTCCGGAAATGGCATCAATCGGCCGGAACAGGTCGGACGTCCTGATCCGGACAAACCTGCTCATCCAGCCTCGATCTTTGTCTTCATCGATGCCTGGAGAATGGGGGTTTGCTAGCCCGGCGGGCCAGTTTTATTAATCCCCCTCGAAATATTTCGGGGGGCTGTATAGTCGAAGAAGATGGTCGAGGGTAAAGGGAAATCGCCCTCGACTCTCTCAACAAAAAACCGAAAGAGATATACGATCCGCCACATCGAGGGTGGATCTGACCTAAAGGTCACCTCTCGTACCGCCGCAGAACTCCACGTATGATGGGTTCTAAGGGGCCTAAGGTGAAGGGATATGTATATACACTAAGATATCCCTCAACGTGAGTCATAATCGACTCGTCACGGGAAGGGGCGACCAGGTCTTTCCCTTCCCATCTACATTCAGCCCTCACCCGGTCTAGGCAACCGGGAGTGATTAGACTAATATACTCCGATGCCGGTTCGCCACGGCCCGGGACCGATGATGGGTTTTCAACCTGGAAGTCGGCAGATACCGAGCAACCAGTCGGTGTGAATGCTTTCAATGGGGGTTCTGGTGCATGTTCATCAGATCTAGCGGGGCTCGCGGCCGAGCTTGGTCTAGAAGGAACACTTTGTGAAGTTTTCGCCATTTCTTAAAGCTTTACGAAGAGACGAAAAGAAAATACAACCAATGCAGAATTTGAGAAAGATAGGAAATGTTGAACCTGGAAGGGTCGTTTATACTTTTTCCATGAGGCGGTGGCACGAATCGCGAAGCCACAAACACGAAGCGACAGATAATTAAGAGAAGCATTAAATGCCTGCAGCAGGCGTGGTCAGAGCACTCGATGGCTTTTTCACCTGGCGTATGGCCATACGTCACGGGCATCACGTCATCGGTCATATCGTTTATTATCATTACTCTCTAATAAACGAGGGGACTATCTGTATTGGGTGATACCCTTTTTTGCTTGAGCCCGACCGGGTTGGATCCGGTCCGGAGCAAGTCGGGGCCATCGAACCCGACCTGGATGCAAGGTAGAACGACGGCCACGTCTACAACCGAGGTCGAGTCATTTCGAGACCGTTACAGAGCTCGAAAGGAATCACCACCGGATGGAGAAACACACAAGGTCGGAAGCCGGGCTCGTAACGGATAACCAAGCGTCGCCGGATATCTCGCCCAAACGTGATTTTCTCAACCACTTCAGGCCATTAAGGCGTAATTACAGGGATCCACGATGTAATCAATTTACCTACCTTATTTTTACCCTTAATCAGAATGTATAAATGGGTATCTCTCTAAATTCTTGTGGATCATCAAGCACAATTGTTCTAAGCAATATTATATTCTGCGATTATTTACTTTAACAGCAATTGTTGAGTCTTTATCTTTATTTTCCTTAACCTAAAAACCTTTTGTATCTTTTAGTTCACGGATCCTTAAAACCCCATATAAATTCAATTGTTATCCGGATTCGAGGGTAAACAGACTTATTGTCTCATTTCTAACCAAACTCTATCCGAATTACTTCAAATTCTCCAAACACGTATAATGAAACATATAGAAGCATAAAACGGGGAAAACGGGGCGGTAACTCCCGTAACGACAGGTCGGGTCGTTACATCGCTGGTGCTGTTTTTCCTTCTACGCGATCACGGGTGGAGAAACGTGATCGCGATGTACAAAGTTGGAGCTGGGCCACTTTTCTCTATGAGTTCGCTATTGGAGGGCCGCGTTCGCAGAGTTTGAGGGGTTTTACTATTACGATCGCATGCATGGGATATCGATCACAGGACAGTGTGGGTGCTGGGCAAAGGTGTCTTTGCGTTCGCGTGTAGCTGGGCGCGTTCGTGTAGTTTTTTTCCTACGGTGTTTGTGTTTGCATGGATTATTCCGCGAATGCGATGAGTATTTGGTGCAATGCCATTTTTCTTCTTCGCGATCACGTGGTGTTCCACGATCACGATGCATATGACTGTCTAGTGATTATAAGTACTCTACTTCGAAGGTTTCACATATTTTATCATATTATGAGCTACAGAGCTCCAATTTTGAGTATTTTTGATGCGATTTTCACCACATGGATTAGGGTATGTATTTTTGACTCGATTTTGATTATATTCCATGATTCCATCCTCAATTTTGGCATTTTATTGATGATTTTAAAAGAAAAATTGGGGGTTTTGTCTAAACTTTGCTAAAGTGAATTTTTGAGTTGTGAACATCAATTCGGAATCGGATTTGTGTGGAATTAGTATAGTTGGACTCCTAATTGAATGGGTTGTCAGAATTTTGTAAGTTTTGTGGGGTTTCGAGATGCGGGCCCGGGTTTGACGTTTTGGTTGACTTTTAGTTTTAATTAAAGATTCAACCTTTATCAATTGGGTTTGTCTCATATGACATTATTTGATGTTTTTGAGTTACTTTTCGCTAGTTTCGAGCAGTTCCGAGGTTGATACACGCGGGATAACATTTCTATTGGGTCGATTGGCTTGCTCGGTATTTGATTTGACTTGTTTGAGGTAAGTATCTTATCTAAAATTGGTTGAGACATTAGTTGCCAAAATTATTTGTGATAGCTACGTGATATGGGTGCGCATATGTGTGAGGTTGAGCCCATGTACGAGCACCAGGGTATTTATCCATGCTCGTGGAACTGCTTTGGCTATGATATGCCTAGAGTTGACTATTAAGCTTTACACTATAATGTTTCTCATATTTGTATCATTGTTGTGAACTATTTGAGCCATGTTTGAGATGACGAAGAGGCTAATTCCCTAGATAAACTTGTAAATTGTTGTTTCTATGATAAAATTATTGTTTTGAGCTATGATAGCACACTTTGCACATGCCTACACTTTAGCATGTTATTATACCAGTCCAGAAGCATGAAATCTGATAATTATTCATCATATACATGTGTTCTTGTGTACTTGCTTCTGTGCGATACGATTTGGACTAGATGCTTGTGACCACGCCGGACGGATTGTGTTGATTCAGTGACCACGCCGGGCAGATTATGTTGTTATTCCTATAAGCACGCCTGGCGTATTGTTTTGTTATGCCTGTGACCACGCCGGACGGATTGTGTTGATATGCCTGTTACCAAGCCAGGCGGATTGTGTTGATATGCCTGTGACCACCACGGGCGGATTGTTGTTGTGCCTGTGACCATGCCAGGCGGATTGTGTTATTATGCATTTGACAACGCCAGGCAGATTGTGTTGATATGCCTGTGACCACGTCGGGCAGATTGTGTTGATATGCCTGTGGCCACGTCAGATGGATTGTGTTTTTATTCTTGTGTCTATGCGGGACAGATTATGTTGATATGCTTGTGGCCAACCCGAGCGGATTGTGATATAGCCTACGACCATGCCGGACGGATCCATCACATTGAGCTTGTGACCACACTAGGAGGATTATGATATTTAGCCTGTGACCACCCCGGGCTGGTAGCACGTTGAATTGGCCATGGTTGCGTGTGGATAAGGATCCATCCCCCTAGGGTCACCCTCTCATGTTTCTATCTTGATGGAGTACACGCGGATTGTGAGAAATTGGTGGGTTTCTGGTTGATGTGAGCTCCGGGAGAACTGGTTGCTATAATTGGATCAGGTTGCACGCCGCAACAGACCTTATTGGCTTATAATTGTTTGGATCGGGTTGTGCACTGCAACGAGCTAATATTTGATTATTGCATTTCATCTCTACTTGCAATTTCCTTGACTATTTACCTGATTCCTTGCATATATTCTTTTTGTGCTAGATTGTTGACTGATTACAACACATTAAAGCAAAGAATTATGAGCACCAAGGTGGTTTCTACTCGATTTGATCATATATAACTATACATAAAGGATTACAAATCTAAAACTACCAATCACAATTGGTAGCTTTGTCCGGAAATCAGGTACGCCTCTAATGCCACCTCCCGCCATACGCAACAACATTGACTCCAAGATCCGCACGCAAAGTGTAGAAGTATAATATGAGTAAAACCGATCCAATGTACCCAATAAGTATCCTAACTAACCTTGGCAAGGTAATAGGAGCAAGAACTATATTTTATAAATCAAAAGTCTTAGTGGCTTGTCACGACACCAATCACCCACCATAGGATGTCGTGATGACACCTAGTCTCTAAGGCAAGGTATGCCTAGCATGCATGGAGAAATAGTGGAAATAACAGTAGAACTTCAAATTTAAACCATCTAGCTATCATAGTAGAACTCAACAATACCACTGACAATAACTCCCAAAATCTGGTGACACCGAGTCATAAGCTCTACACAAATATACTGTAAAATCCCTAATACATCATGTCTAAATAAAGAGCAAGCAGTATAAAGACAAGGACAGAGGGCGACTATGAGGCATGTGAACGTCGGGCAGGTATACCTTGAAGTCTCCGTACTGAATGCTCTACTCACTAGTGCCTAGCCTGGGTTGAGGTACCTGGATTTGCAAAAAAATATGCAGAAGAGTAGTATGAGTAGAACACGACGGTACCCAATAAGTATCAAGCCTAACCTTGGTATAGTAGTGATGAGGCCAGTTCAAGACACCTACTAAGATAAGAAAAAAAATAAGAAACTGAACAAGTATAGTACAATCTAATAATGGAAACGAGGAAAATGAGGCAATAAAGAAATACAAATAGATAAGAAATAACTGAATTTAAAGCATAGAAGGAACACATAATAAGAACATCAAGAAAACAATGGGGGCAATTACAACTGAGGTAAATGAGAGATAACAACAAGAATCACAACCGAGGTACCGCCTCGTAATCTCATTTCACAACCACAATCACAATCTTTCCTTATATCACCGCGGGAGCCTTACATTTAGTTTTTAAAAATCATTTTTCCAGAAATAGATACCCGCATTTTAGCTCAGCTTTATCACACCGCGTGGTTTCAAGTAGTTCCCCTACTACCAACACGCGTATCAAGCCAACCTTATCTCACTGCATGCGTATCAACCCCAAGACTTATACAACTGCATGCATATCAATATCACAACATATCACAATTTGCACCTCAAGTGCCCAAATGCAACAAATTTCCAAAAGAATCAGCAATATTAGTGTTTCCAAAAAAAAAAAATAGCCCATGGCTCAACCACAACGTGCACAAGATCTCAAAAATAACAAAATAATGGTGAATAGCTCAACAAGAACGATATCTCAACAATTAACAACTTTGTCTCAAGTGATAACGACCTTTACAACTTCAACACCAATAGCTAAACAAGAGAGATTCCATGAATTAACAACTTCAAGTACTCCACAATTCAAAAAGTAACAAGACAATAATGAATGCAATAATTTCAACTAAAGCATATACGAGCAAAATAACAAGTACGAGGTGGAACAAGTGTTAACAATGTCAACTAAAGCATATGAGGGTAGATTAACAATGAAAGATATAACATGTTAAAATTTGATTAAAGACGTGAAAAAAGTCTAAATAGCCTAAACCGGTCAAATACCACACATAGCCTATATGCCCACTCGTCACCTTGCGTACACGACTTTCACATACCACAAATACAAGAAATAACTCCAATCCTAAGGGGTAATTCCCTACCCCCCCCCCCCACAATATTACGCAAGATACCTCAAACAAGCTAAGTCAATCCACTAGTAGGCCTTTTCCGCAAATATTCAACTCCGAACGGCTCGAATCTAGCCAAAATAACTTTATACCATAAATACAAACCATAGATAACTATTCGGATAATGAAGTTGCAATTTTTAAAAAAGTTCAAAAAGTCAACCCCAAGTTCGCGTCTTAGGACTTGACCAAATTTACAAAATCCAAACACCCATTCAATAACGAGTCCAACCATACTAAAATTATCCAGTTCCGACCTCACATCGACCTCCAAATCCTCAATTATGCTTAGGAAGTTTTCACAAAATTCACAAATTTTTCCAACTCAAAACGCTAATTAAATGACAAAAACAATGATAGAATCAAGTATAATAATCAAATCCGAGTCAAAAACACTTACCCCGATCAACTCCTTGAAAATCCCTTCCAAAATCGCCCAAAACTGAGCTCTCTAACTCCAAAGATGAAAAAGGTAACAAAACCCTCAATTTGCCCCTTTTCTGCTCAATAATTCCGCATCTGCTGACCAACAGCCTCTTCTGCGGCTCCACACTTACGGAAAATCCATCGCGGGTGCAGCTTCTCATTAAGCCAGGAAATTACGCTTCTGCGGACCTTGGAGCGCATATGCAGTTGCGCTTCTGCGTAACCAAGCCGCTTCTGCGCGTCACTTCTGCAGAGAAACGACCGCACCTGCGGTCATTGCTCCCTCACCCCAAAATCACTTTTGCGGCTTAGGTCGCTTCTGCGGTGCCGCACCTGCGGCCCAAAGTGCATAGCTGTGATTGCAAAAGAACATTAGCCGACATAAATTCTTCCAAGTCCAAAATGGTTCCGAATTCAATCCGAATGACATTCGGGGCCACTGGGACTCTGTCCAAACATACCATCAAGTCCCAAATCACATAACGGACCTACTCGTACATCAAACAACATCAAATCTATGAATCACAACCCAATTCAAACCTATTGAATCCATTAACATTCAACTTCAAAACTTACACCGATTCATAACAAACCAACTTCGATTGACCTCAAATTTTGTACACAAGTTGTAAATGAGACAACAGACCTATTCCAACTTCTAAAATCGGAATCTGAGCCAAATATAAATAAAGTCAACTCTCGGTCAAACTTCTCATCCTTCCAAACCTTCAACTTTCTAACTTTCGCCAATTCAAGCCAAAATGACCTACGGACCTCCAAATCATTACCGGATATACGCCTAAGTCCAAAATTACCATACGAAGCTATTGGAACCATCGAAACTCCTTTCCGGAGTCGTCTACACAAAAGTCAAACTTTGGTTATTTCTTTCAACTTTAGCTTCCAACTTTGGGACTAAGTGTTCCAATTCACTTCGAAACTTACCCGAAACCAAACTAATCACCCCCTCCCCCCTCCGCGGTCACATAACCATAATATAACCTAGAAGAGGCAATTAATAGGGGTACGAGGCTAAAATATTCAAAACGACCATCCAGGTCGTTACATCCTCCCCTTCTTAAGACAAAAGTTCTTCTTGGAACGAGTATAGAGACATACCTGAAGTGATCAAAAGATGAGGATAACTACTACTCATATCATCTTGGTCTCCCAAGTCACCTCACGGACTGTTTAACCCCTCCACTAAACCTTCATTGAAGCAATGTTCTTTGACCTCAACTTTCGGACCTGCTTGTCCAAGATGGACACATGCTCCTCAACATAAGTCAAATCCTTGTCCAATTGAAGTGAACTACAGTTATGGTAGGTGGCAACGCAAGCTTGTAAGCCAGCCCCCACCCTTTCGAGGATCTCAAAAGGACTGACATACCTCGGGTCAACTTGCCCTTCTTCCCGAACCTCATCGCACCTTTCATGGGTGAAACCCAAAGCAGAACCCTCTCTCCAACCATGAATGATACATCAAAAACTCTACGACCGACATAATTCTTCTGTCTAGACTAGGTTGTACGAAGTTGATCTTGAATCAACTTGACTTTCTTCAAGGCATCTTGAACCAAATATGTGCTCAACAATCTAGCCTCACCCATCTCAAACCAACCAACTGGAGAACGACACTGCCTCCCATATAGGGCCTCGTAAGGAGCCATATGAGTACTCGATTGGTAGCTGTTCTTGTAGGCAAACTCTGCAAGTGCAAGAATCGATCCCAAGAACCCCCAAAATCCATAACACAGGCACGACGCATATCCTCTAATCTCTAAATGGTGCGCTTGGACTGCCTGTCCGTCTGTGGGTGAAACATTGTACTCAACTCAAGTCGTGTGCCTTACTCAGTCTCACGACTCTCTAGAAGAGAGATGTAAACTATGTGCCCCGGTTAGAGATAATGGATACCCTCATGACATGAAGTCAGACAATCTCTCAATTATAGATCTGAGCTAGTTGCTCTGAAGAATAGGTAGTCACCACCGGAATAAAATGAGTTGACTTGGTCAACTTATCCACAATCACCCATACAACGTCAAATTTCTTTTGCGTCTGTGGGAGCCCAACAAAGAAATCCATGGTAATACGCTCCCATTTCTGCTAAGGAACCTCAAGTCTTTGAAGCAGAACACTTTGCCTTTGATGCTCATACTTCACTTGCTGACAATTTAGGCACCGAGCCACATACCCTACTATATCTTTCTTCATTCTCCTCCACCAATAGTGTTGTCTCAAATCCTGATACATCTTAGCAGCACTCAGATGAATGGAGTACCGTAAATTTTGGGCCTCCTGAAGGATCAACTCACGTAGTCCATCTACATTGGCCACACATAACCAGCCCTACATCTGCAACACATGATCATCTCCGATGGAAACCTCCTTGGCATCGTTGTGTTGCACCGTGTCCTTAAGGACAAACAAATAGGGGTCGTCATACTGACGCTCTCTGATGCGATCACATAAAGAAGATGGAGAAACCAAGCAAGCAAGAACTCAGCTGGGCTCCGAAACATCCAATCTAACAAACAAGTTGGCCAAGTCCTGAACATCTATGGTTAGTTGCCTCCCGCCACTGATACATATGCCAAACTATTCATACTCTCCGCCTTTCAACTCAAGGCATCAACCACCACATTGGCCTTCCCGGGATGATATAGAATAGTGATATCATAGTCTTTAAGAAACTCTAAACATTTCCCTCTCGTACCATGCTTGTTGAAAGTTCCTTGCCGCTGCCGTAAGTTAAGATCTTTCTGTTTGAAAAAATACTGGAGACTCCAGTTGTTGGTATAGACCTCACAAGGAATACCATACACGTTGTACCTCCAAATCTTCAAAGCATGAACAATAGCTGCCAATTCCAAGTCGTGGACATGATAATTCTTCTCCTGAGACTTCAACTATCGAGACGCGTAGGCAATCACTCTACCGTCTTGCATAAACACCGTGCCAAGGCCAACACGGGACACATCACAATACACAATGCAAGATCCTGAACCCGTAGGCAATACCAACATTGAGGCTATAGTCAAAGCAGTCTTGAGCTTTTGAAAGCTCACCTCACACTCCTCGGACCATCTGAAAGGAGCACCCTTCTGGGTCAATATGGTCATAAGTGCAACAAAGCATGAGAAACCCTATACCAAACAACGATAATATCTGGCCAAACCAAGAAAACTCAATCTCAGTAGCTGAAGAAGGTTTGGGCTAACTCTGCACTACTTCAATCTTCTTCAGATCTACCTTGATCCCCTCACTCGACACTACATGACCCAAAAACTCCACCAAATCAAACTAGAATTCACACTTCGAGAATTTTGCATACAACTTCTTTTGCCTCAAGGTCTGGAGCATGATCTTCAGATGCTGCTCATGATCTTCCTGACAACGGGAGTACACCAAGATGTCGTCAATAAACAAAATGATGAATGAATCTAGTTATGGTTGGAATTCACTGTTCATTAGGTGCATAGATGTTGTTGGGGTGTTGGTCAGCCCAAATGACATCACAAGGAACTCATAGTGACCATACCGAGTCCTGAAAGTGTCTTCGGAATATCCAAATCGCGGATCTTATGCAGAGGATTCCCTAACTACAATTCAATCTTCGAGAACACTCTGGCACCCTGTAGCTGATCAAATAAGTCATCAATGTGCGGTAATAGGTACTTGTTCTTCACTGTAAACTTGTTCAACTGTCTATAGTTAATACACGTCTGCTTAGAACCATCCTTCTTGCAACTGCTCCTTTAACTCCTTCAACTCTGCTGGTGCCATATGTTATGGTGGAATAAAAATGGGCTGAGTGCCCGATAATAAGTCAATACCAAAATCGATATCTTTGTCGGGTGGCATACCTCGAAGATCTGCTGCAAACACATATGGGGAGTCTCTCACTACCAGAACTGACTCAACGATATGAGTATCAACATTGACATATCTTACGAAGGCTAGATATTCATCACACCCCTTATCAACCACTTGAGACCTCGGAATAGCCAGAGTACCTCTAGAAGCTCGAAGTGCTGAATGGACTAGGTGACTGACATAGCCTCTACCATGACTGGCTGTAACTGTGGCACGGGTACCACTATATTCGCAAGAATCTCGAGGCCTCTTAGCCTCTTTGTCCTCTCTTTAGTTGGCCATGTTGAATTTAATACCATAGTTGAGCCCCTTGATGAATCGAAGAACTCGCTATCTGATTATAGAAACCCAGGCAGGTGCATGTCTGGACAACTCATTGAATCTGACAACATACCCTAACACTATCATAGTACCCTGGCGTAACTACTCAAACTCCATACGCCATGAATTCCAAAAGCTTTGGGAACAAACTCTCTCAAGAACATCTATGAAAACCGAGTCCATATGAGTGAAGCTGCATTGGATAGGCTACCCTTCTCGTAATCCCGCCAACACTGAAATGCTACTCCTGACAACTGAAATGTAGTAAAAGCAACCCCGCTTGTCTCCACGATACCCATAATATGGAGAATACAATGGCAATTCTCTAGAATACCAAGTGCATCCTCTCTAGCTTGGCTGGTGAAAGTAAGAGGATGATACTTCATGAACCTCACAATTCTAAGCTACTCCTCCTCAGATGCCAGTGCCCCTAACCTCGGGCTGAATTAGTACAACAGGTTGCACCGGCATAACCTCTAGGACCTGATCAATATGGACCCGGTGCTCTAGAGTACAAGCCACAGGAGTCTGACCTCCTCCCCCAGCCTGAGATGTGGCTGGTTGATCGGGTCCAACCCTACACCATTATAGAGTGGCAAGAGCGGTCGATGGAGCTTTATTACCCGAGAAGGTCGGGATCGAATCCACAGGGAGCTAGAATAAGTTTGGTATTGGGTTCCTATCTAAACTAGCAATGCGCGATTAATTGTTTACACTTCCAAACATGCTTTGATTTCTTTACTATTCTAAATTTTATACTAATGATGCAGGAAATTTGACTAAGTATGATATTTTTTGTAGGGTTTTCTTGATTGGTAAAGAGGCACTAGGGAAGTGACTTACTCCTAGGTGAGTATCTAACGAGATCTAAAACTTAGGGCAATTCTTTATAGTTGGGATCATGATATAGCCAATGCACGAAACTACTCATTCTATACCTCTCGGTAGTTTGAGTGACTATGCCCTAATTGGCTATCTCAAGTCCAATTGGGTGTTCAAATTTGTGCAAGCAAANAAGGTGCAATATCGTACCCCTATAGAAACTTGGCGCGAAGAGGTGCAGCAGATGGCGAATAGAGATCCCGCGGTTGGTCAGTTCCGCGTATTTTTCTAGTATAAGGAAGAGTTTATAGATGTAGGGGGAGAATTAAGCCGGAGAGACGCCGTAATAGCGGCAGAATTCCTCCACCAATGTTGGAAGAGGAAGAGAATAACCCACGTAAAATGGATATGCGTAGAACGCGCAATATCCAGGGCGATGAACCTGTACCGCATCATTAGGTCGATGTGGGCCGGGATGTTGAACTTGGACCTAATCTCCGCGAGGGCGGCCGCGTCCATTTCAAATTCCACAGGTTCAAACTCGTCTACGGGCAGTTTTAAGAAGTCTGACCTAGCTTTGTCATTACGAGGAATTATTTCCTCTACAGTGGGAAAGCTTTCGTCCTCGGCAACGATGGCAACCCCATCATCAAGAGGAGGCATTCTCACTATATCTAACGAGATCTAAAACTTAGGGCAATTCTTTATAGTTGGGATCATGATATAGCCAATGCACGAAACTACTCATTCTATACCTCTCGGTAGTTTGAGTGACTATGCCCTAATTGGCTATCTCAAGTCCAATTGGGTGTTCAAATTTGTGCAAGCAAAATTAGCTCAAGTCGGGTATTACTATCTCTAGGTTTAACCCTTTAATTGGGGCTATCAATCTCTTGAATGAGATAGAATGCACCCCAATTTCTTGTTGGCCTGAATTTCCTAGACTTGGACTCTCTTTCTCAAGAAGAGCCTAAGTCAAAAAGCACAAATTAGTGTTCGCAACCACCAATTCAACATTAAAAGCACAAAACTGGCCAAATATCATTCACCCATAAACATCTAAGCCCTAAAATAAGAGACCCATTAAATAACCACACTAGCATTTAGCCACAACCCTAGCTAATGGGTTTAGCCACTCATAATTGAAGAAGAAATCATAGATTGAGATGAAGAATAACCCATAAAATGTAATTACAAGTTAAGATTCTAAGCTTAATTGCTAAACAAGCTACAAACTTACTCAAAATAGGTAAAATATGGCGTTCATGTGCTCAGCTACAGATAAGATGACCTAAAAATCTGAAAAAGTAGTATTTATACACAGCTAAATTTTTCGGACAAAAATGCCCCTGACAGAGGTACCGCTGACAGCGAAAAACGGATCGCCGCAGCAGTGAGGCTACCGCAGCCGCGTAAAATCGACCGCAGACTGCGATCATGGACTTTTGGATTCAAGTTTGGTCCTCTGAATCTCTTCTCCGCGGATCGCGGAAAAAGGACCGCTGTCGTGATAGAGGTACCGCGGTCGCATAAAATCACCACGGACCGCGGTGACTTGAAAATCCTCAAATATCATTTCTCTGAATCTTGCCACGACGGACCGCGATAAAAGGACCGCGGTCGTGGTGGGTCTTCTGCGTCCGCGGTGGATTTTCCACTATAGCGCTGCTTTGACTTGGTTTTGAACTTGTGCAGGTTTCACTCCTTTTTTTGAGCTGGTTATGACATCTTTTTCTCTTTTTGACCAAACACCGCAAACAAGCACAACAAGTTAGCTTTTGGGAATACTTGTACACATTTTAGTCCAAAACTCAAGCAAAAAGGAGCATAAAATTGACTATAATCCCTAGTTATCAACTCCCCCAAACTTATGCTTTTGCTTGTCCTCAAGCAAACAAAGTAATTCTCACATCCTCAAGATAAAAGAAAGGAAAATTTTGCTGTCCTAAAGTAACCTCATCAAGAGTCAATTGGGACTAACAATTACCCTCAACTCAAATGAATTATCAATAATACACAACCTTTTAGCACCATGGCTTTAGTGCGACACAAAAGCATCAAGAGTTGACTCAACTTATCAAGGAAACTCTTTCTGTTACATTGGTTGTTGTGGAATCCAAACTCATACTCCTCAACTCTCCATAAGCAAGCCTCACTTTTAGATTGTAGCACTCAGAATGAGGATTGTAGAAAACACACTCATCTTTCTCATGGAAGGTCTCAAGTCCGACTCTAAGTACCATAAGCTTGCCCCTTATGTGAGTCACCGCTAATGTAAGCTCACCCAACTCAAGATCATATAGGGCTTTGGTGGTGATGTAATGAAGGCTTTTGGTTCAGGGGAAGATATATTGGTCTAAGGAGGTTTTATCTTCGTTAAGCACTTTATTTGCTTCATTTTGGCACACATTTTCGTGACTCTTTAAGTCATTTACTTCATTAGGGGTTAGAGAGACACACTGTCACTCTTTCTTGATCATTTCAATTCTTTTTCTCCTTTCCAACCTTTCCATGCCTTTCATCTTTTGCTTTTATTGAATCCCTTCATTTATTCTACATTGTTCACCTTCTTTTGGACATTTTGTCTTTTTTTTTTACTTCCCTTTTCTTCATTTTGTACCTTTTATCACTTTTGCATTCCTCGTCTCTCCCCACAAACTTATGCTTTTGCCTTGTGCTAAGGAAAGATAGGGTGCCAAGAGAGGGTAATTTTAGAACGGATAAAGGCTTGTATCAAGGGTATTGAAAGAATAAGGGCTATGGCTCAACGGGGTTGACTAGGGATATAATCATTGGTAGGCTATGGATGTTTTCAAGTCTCAATTAGGATCAAGGAGAGCCTATAATCACTTCTCAAGTCGAGCTACACTTAGGATTTCACTTCAACAAACATTCAGGGCAAGTTCTAGACTTATTGGCATGGGACTTGGACTTGCAAATCAATACCTCACCACACAAGCTATAGGATTTCTAATGATCAGAGTCGGGGGCCCACAACAACCTTAGCTAAGATTTGAGCAACGCAAATGGTTCCGAAAAACCACTTGATGATTGTTTAGTCAACACAAGAGTCTTAAGGTCACAGCTATCACCATCCTACACACCAATTTGTTTCTAACCATAAGGTCAAAGGTAAATTTGTTAGGCCCAAATGAAGCTTTGACTGACACCATTGCTCATTAACTACTATTTACATAAAAACGAAAAGAAAAACAAACTCAAACCCTTAAGAAGGTTGTCATGCCATCCATCATCGGGAAGAGTCACCCGGTTCACAAAAACTTCACCTTTGGAAAGAACCATGACATTAAGAAAATCAAAGGCTTATTGATCATTGAAACTTTTAAAATAAGAAGCTACGAGCCAAAAAAAAAGCTATTAATTAAAATGCGGAAAGTAAACTGAATATGTACAAAAGGGGTTTAGATGAATACACATAAGGTTGAATGAATATATACATGAGAGAGTAACTTTATATACAGTCCAATTTGGAAAAATAACGAAAAGTCAATAAAAGGGTAAAGTTATATACATACCAAAAGTGAAAAATAAGCATAAAGAAAGAGAATAGTGTCATATTTACAAACCAACTACCACATCAAAGTAGGGCCACCCCCTCAAATGAAAGCTAGCATTTTCCTCAATGCTAACTAACCAAAAATAAGCTCAAAAAGAAGGATAGAGAGTAAAGAGAACTCCCTATGGATCCTTCGTCTGCATGGGGTCCTGTGGTAGCATGGGGTCCTGTGGCTGGGCACCTGGATCAGCTGTCTCGGGGGCCTGTGGCTGGCTAGAGGTACCTCCCTCCGGTTCCTCCAGCTGAATCTCTGCATCATCTACCCTTTTGTTTGTCACCGCCTCCTCTAGATTTAACCATTCTCTGCAAGTATAATCAGTTGAAATTTGTTAGTGCAAATACTAGAAGAAGCAATGCAGAATATCAATTGAAATAGCAGACCGCGGACCGCGGAAACTGCATCGCGGCCGCGAAGACTGCACCGCGGACCGCAAAAAATGCATCGCGGCAGCGATGGTGTGGGACTCAGACTACCCACTCTCTGATTTAGTAGCACCGCGGACCGTGGTAAAAGGAGTGCGGCCGCGGTAAGGCACCACAGACCGCGGAAAATCAACCACGACCGCAGACCCTCAAAATTACCTCTCTGAACTTTATCATCGCGGACCGCGGAAAATCAGCCGAGTGGAAGTCAAATTAGGGCTCAACACCTAGGGTTTGTAATTTTCATGCATTTTGGCATAAATATCAACATTATCATTCCCCCTAGGTAGTTAATAACCATTTCTAACTAATTGAACCTAATCTAATTAACACTACGGAACCCTAAGTCTAAATTGAAAGAAAAAGGAAGAAGAAAAAGTAAGAACTATCAATTTAAAAGAAAATAAGAACAAAATTAAAGACTAAGGGTTGATTGGAATTACCAGATTGTGAAATGTGAGACAAATGAAGTTCAGTTATTGTGTTTGTGAAAATTAGGGCGTGGATGAATAGTGTTTTTGTTTGAGAATGCAAGGAGCGAAAAGTGTAAAATGAGGCCTGAGGTTCTATTTATAGACAGACCCTGGGACCCACAAAATCTTACCTACCGCAGCCGCGGTAAATCACAACAGACGCTGTTTTGAAGTTCAAAAGGGATGTTGTTGTGAGACCACCGCAGACTGCGAAAAATGCATCGCGATAGCGGTAAGCCACCGCTGACCGCCGAAAATGCATCGCGGCCGCGGTTGAAACTTCAGAGAACCTCCATTTTGGACCTTTTAGCACCATTGACCGTGATCAATTTCCGCCTTCGTGGTAAGGCCACCGCGACCGCGAAAAATGGAGCGTGGCCGCGGTCCAAACTTCAGAGAGAGTCAAATTTTTCTAGCTTAGTCCTGCACTGCATCAAACATCCCTACACACCTCTTACAACCAGTTAGTCCAAAAAAAAGTCCTACACTAAGATGAAAATCAAAGAAAAAAAAGCTCTCTCCTCTCTCCTCTTCTCTTGGCGACATGGAGAATTAAGGGCTGCCATGGATGCGCAGCCCTCTCCCCAGCATCAAGCTGTGGGAGAGACGAACCCTAGCCTCAAAACCAATACATATGCTTCATTAATCACGACAAAACCCCAACCAGTAATCAAAACAGCCCTTAAACCTTTCCAACTTGTTCATGGAGAACTTATGATGCAGTTTTCTTTTAAGGAACAGGAAGAATATGCTGTTGAAGAAGGACTTCACCAAGCTGTGGTGATGAAGTTATCATATGGTGCACCTGAATTGCAAGAACTTCGAAACTTAATTCAACCTCAATTTGGGATTAAAGGTCGCTGCTTGATCGGCTTGCTCGCGTTTCGACAACTTTTGATTCGTTGTGATGTTCATGACGATTTTGTAACTGTTCTTTCAAAGCAGGTTGGTTATTTACAGTATAAGGGACAAATTCAATATCGTACATTCCCATGGACTCAAGATTACAACCCTAATGTTAAGACGTCAAAAACAGTGGCATGGGTGTCGTTTCCAGATTTGCCGACAAACCTGTTCGCCAAGAAACNGAATTTACAACAAATGAAGAAGAAGATATCAGTAGCAACAACCAACAAGTAACAGCAGCTCAAAAACTGGTCTCAAAGCCTAGAATTGATATCAAACGAAACCCAGCAATTGACACAACCAGTAAACCAAAATAACCAACTCGAACAGATCGGGTTCAACTCGAAAAATGACCCCAGAAACCTTTAAACCTCAACTACTGAACGAGCCAGGAAATTCAAACCATTTTCAATCTCAGATGAGCTAGATATGTGAATTAAGGGGCTAGAATTCGAAAATATGGTAAGGAACTTCAATGGAATAGTTTCTTTTTAGTCTTTGTGTTGTTTTTGGTTTTGAAATTTTGAAATTCAAACTTTTTCAAATCTCTCCAATTTGCAGAAATTTATCCGGATTTTCAGCCTCTCCCCCTTTTTTTCTAAGGCAAGAAATGATGCCTTTTATAGGCCAACACCTAGGGCAGCCCTTGCAAGTTTTATTTTGCACTTTAGTCCCCCCTTTTAGCTTAAAAGTCCCTTATTTATTGACTTGCTTCTCAAGTTATCTCACTTATATTCTGAAATTTACCTTAAAATCCAAATCTAGAAGCTTCTAGGAAGTTCTTACTAGATTCCCTACCCTTGAATTGCCTATCTTACCCTTATTTTGGTTCTAAAATTACTAACCTTTAACAAACCAACCCATTTTGTATGCCTAAACTACCCTTGATTGCTTTTAAAATTACTAACCCAACCAAACCCCTTTACCTTAGTTACAAGACCAACTATGGTTAACTAAAGAGTGATTTATTCAGCTATATCTAATCACCTAAGCCTAATTACTTTGAAAACACTGAATTAAAGAACAATTACCAATCAAAATCATGCATCAAAAGAATCTTAACTCAACTAATTTGAACAATTACTGCATAATCTAATTACTGAACAACTACTGAGCTGGAGACTAACTAAACATCGATTCAAAACAACTAATTAGAATATCAGAGTTTAAACCAAACCAGAGAACAAAGCAAAATTGAAAAACCCAAAAACAAATACGAACGCAAAACTAATCTTAAAGGGAAACCTAGGCTAAATTATTGACCAACTAACACAAGTATACAGGAAATTAATTCAAATGCTAAAACGACCTAATTATACTAAGTGATTAACCCAAACAGAAAATTAACTAGATTTAAACGAACTAAGGAGACTCATGGAGAGGGAAAGGAGACAGAGAAACGAAAAACCAAATATGAGCAAAAAGATAAAGGAAACTCACCATCCTAAAAGCTTGAATCCAAATTTTACCTTCTGATTCCGTCCCCAAATAACATTAGTCCTTTGTTCTTAGCAAGAAACGGAACAGAAGCCTTGCACGTTTTAGACTTTTCAGATTCAACATTCAAGGAGTTTGAATGGCTTTCTAAGGACAAGGACGACAGAATCAAGATGAGGGAGGGAAGGCGACCCTAGGGTGTTAATTTGAAGCGGTTTGGGGGGTGGCGCCGCCGTGCACGGCGGTGGCGGCGCTAGGGTTTGGCATTTTTGAGTTGTTTGAGTGAGATTTGGAGGGAATCGATGGTGGATATGGAATGGGGAGGTGAAGGAGAGGGGATGGTGTGAATTTGGGCGAGTTTGAACAACCGCCACCGCCGTGGGCGATTTCCGGCGGCGGAATGGGGCGGAGCCGGCGACGGAGATTGAAAGGGGCAGGGAGGTACGAGGAAGGTGACCCTTGGTCTCTGATTTGTAAAGTGTTTTATTACACTTTTATTAAAAACCCTTAGATGATCCTGGACCGTTGGATGATGGAAAAGAACGGCCTGGATTTAATTAAACTAAAACGGCGTCGTTTGTATATGGGGGCTGGACCGGGTTTAGACAGGGTGGGCCTGGTCTGCCGGTTTGAAGTGGGTTGAGGGATTTTGGGCTCCATCCGGATTTTGGCCCAAAAAATGGGTAATCCATGAAGGCATTTTTTATTTTAATTTCCTCTTCTTTTCTTTCCTTTTTCATTTTTCCTTTTCTTTTATTTTCCAAATTAAACTAACTAAAAAAAAAACCTTGAATTAAAACTGAATCAACCTACTAAACTCAATTAATTAATTCTAATAATTGTCACAAAATAATCAAATACCAAATTAAAAGGAAAACTACCAAAATTCCCAAATTAAAATTGAAACAAGAACGACAAAACCCTAAACCCGCTCTCTCCTCTCTCATTTTCTCTTGGCGACATGGAGAATTAAGGGCTGCCATGGATGCGCAGCCCTCTCCCCAGCATCAAGCTGTGGGAGAGACGAACCCTAGCCTCAAAACCAATACATATGCTTCATTAATCACGACAAAACCCCAACCAGTAATCAAAACAGCCCTTAAACCTTTCCAACTTGTTCATGGAGAACTTATGATGCAGTTTTCTTTTAAGGAACTGGAAGAATATGCTGTTGAAGAAGGACTTCACCAAGCTGTGGTGATGAAGTTATCATATGGTGCACCTGAATTGCAAGAACTTCGAAACTTAATTCCAACACAATTTGGTATTAAAGGTCGCTGCTTGATCGGCTTGCTCGCGTTTCGACAACTTTTGATTCGTTGTGATGTTCATGACGATTTTGTAACTGTTCTTTCAAAGCAGGTTGGTTATTTACAGTATAAGGGACAACAAATTCAATATCGTACATTCCCATGGACTCAAGATTACAACCCTAAGGTTGAGACGTCAAAAACAGTGGCATGGGTGTCGTTTCAAAATTTGCCGACGAACCTGTTCGCCAAGAAACCTTTACTGTCAATCGCATCAACTGTGGGGAAACCTATTGCCTCACACAAGCTAGGACTAGACCTAGCACAGCTAGAGTTAAGGTAGTTTTTGATCTCCTTGACAAGCATCCCAAAAATATGAAGTTACAATTTATCGACGAGAAATCTGGTAAGGTTATTGAGCATATACAGGAGTTTATATTTGATAATCTTCCATCATATTGTAATGTGTGCAAACGACAAGGACATGCTGGTAAAGATTGTCGTTCATTGATTAAAAGGAATAGAGCGAATGATGATATGCAACAGGAGGAAAATTTGATCGATAGCACTGTTGATAATGATCGTGTACTGCCTGCTGAAGTTTTGGCTTTGGCTGAGGAGATGAGCAAGGTGGAAAAATTACAAGGGGATGCTAGGGATTATTTAAATGCTAAGTCGCAGCAAAAAGCTAATGTATCAAGTCGTGCCGATATTCCAGTTGATGGTCCACAATCAGCTGTTGTTAATGCAACTAATAAGGTTGTTCTGGTGATGCAGGGCAGCATCCTGTTTCTGGTGCAATTGTTCCAGTTGCTGAAGCCCTTGCTAGAGTTGCTCAGGACTTGAAGGCTGCAAAAAATAGTGTGGTTGATCGAGGTTTAGCTGGGGAGTCTAAAGGTTCAGCTATTGAATCTGGGCAGCTTCAAGAGGAGGAGGAAGATTATGCAGATAGCATACACGATGATAGTGACAATGAGGCAGCTCAAATTTCAGCAACTCTTCCATCAAAGGACGAGGCAGCAAAGATGCAAAGCGAGCAGGTTTCTAATTCCACAGATAGCGGGCCAAAGAGGAGAGGATTAAGTCCAAATGCTCCTGCTTTTGTACCATCCAAGCAGCAGCAAATTGTAGCAGCTTTGGAGGGTGTTAGTTCGACAATACAAGCTGTCAAAGAGGTCGCAAAATCTGGGCAGCAGCGTGCACTAAGCGCAACAGTTTTGTCATCTATGCACAACGTTGATGCTACTGGAAGTTCAAGTGCAATGGCTGCAAAATACAATTTGACACCTACCAATATCCTCCATGCTCTTGTTTCTCATGATATAGATACATTGAGAGCGCTGGATAATCCGAGGCATGGGCAAGGAGCTTTAGTTCCTGGATTGGATGCTACTGAAGCTTTTGGTATTGATGTGGGGCTTGATTTTTTTGAAGAAGGGGAAGAGGAAGAATTACTTGATGCTTCCTTTAAAAATGTAGCTAGGGAGGGAGATCTTTCACCTAGACATATGAGAAGTGGATCCACCAAAAACAAGAAGAAGACTCACGAGAGACAACATAGCTGGGACGGCAAGGTAACACAAGAGGTTGTCATTAGGAAACCTCCAATGAGAGTCGCAAAGCAAAAAGTGGCTGCCTCAACCACTTCAACGAGGTCCAATCGCTCCAAAAAGAAATGATGCATTTTTCATACATATTCAAGAGGTTTGAAGAAGAAGCCAAGGAGATACACATTGAAGAGTGCACAAGGTTCAAAAATGAGGGGCAAGACTCAATTTTTTACATTGTTTTATTTTATCACTTCTTATGCATCATCATTTGTAATATCATCATAGAGTATGTTATAAACTCTGTGATGATCATAGAATACTTAGTTATTAGTAGTTCGTATTTTCTTCATGCTTGCAAGTAGATGAGGTATTTTTATGCCTCAATAGGATTAGTAAGGTAAGGTTTAGCCCAGTATGTGTTCGCTCATGTCCTATGCCTTTGGGAAGATATCCAAACGGCTATGAGATTATATGCCCTCGTGAGACTTTGCCGGCAGCTACACCATGATCCTCTACATGAGGCTGCCATCATAAGGCAATGTGAGGCGCAGAGGAGTGATTATATAGCCAAGGCATAGAGGCAACACTACTGGTGCTACTGTCCCCCTTATTTGTACTCTTCCTATGTGGTTTTTTTTATTATTAATAAAACTAGTCCTAGGCAAAAAAAAAAAAAACAAAGAAAAATAGGAAGAAAAATACATGGGTTGCCTCCCAAGAAGCGCCTTATTTAACGTTGCGGCACGATGCAGGTTACCATCAATCACTTTAGATGGATCATTGCCACCACGTGGCTGTCATCAAACTTGCCAAGATAGTGCTTGACTCTGTGCCCATTAACTTTGAAGATCTCACCATTTTTGTTTTTTAAATCAAGAGCACCAAACGGAGTCACAAGCACCACCTCAAAAGGTCCACTCCATTTCGACTTAAGCTTTCCCGGAAACAGTCGTAACCGGGAGTTGAACAAAAAAACCAAATCACCCACTTTGAACTCCTTGCACCGAGCATACTTGTCATGTATGTACTTCATCTTGTCCTTATACAAGGACGCACTGGAGTAAGCATGAAACCGGAACTCATCAAGCTCATTGAGTTGCTCCACACGGAGATTTGCTGCAACACCCCATTCAAGATTTAGCTTCCTCAAAGCCCACATTGTCTTGTGCTCTAACTCAACCGGGAGATGGCAAGTTTTCCTAAGCACCAAACGGTACGTAGACATACCAATCGGAGTTTTGTAAGCAGTCCTGTAAGCCCACAAAGCATCATCCAGTTTCTTTGACCAGTCGGTCCTATTTGCATTCACCGTCTTTGACAATATGCTTTTGATCTCCCTGTTGGAGACTTCAAATTGCCCACTAGCTTGAGGATGGTAAGGGGTAGAAACCTTGTGATTGACACCATACTTTGCAAGCAAAGTGTCAAATGCCTTATTGCGAAAATGAGAACCCCCATCACTGATGATAGCTCTAGGAGTGCCAAACCGAGTAAAGATACTCTTCTTGAGAAAAGCCACCACACTCCGGGCCTCGTTGTTGGGTAAAGACACGGCCTCGATCCACTTTGAAACATAATCAACGGCCACCAGAATGCATGTGTTGCCACAAGAACTCACAAAGGGTCCCATGAAATCAATTCCCCAAATATCAAATATGTCAACCTCAAGAATAGTGTTGAGAGGCATCTCATCCTTCTTTGAAATTCCACTTGCTCTCTGACACTCATCACATCTCTTCACCAGCTCACCCGCATCCTTGTATAGAGCAGGCCAATAAAAACCACAACTAAGTACCTTTGAAGCTGTCCTCGCCCCACCATGATGACCAACGTAGGGAGAGCAATGACAAGCCTCCGGAATACTCATTTGCTCCTCTTACGGAACACATCTCCGGATCACCCCATCATTACAAATTTTAAACAAGTAAGGCTCATCCCAATAGTAGTCCAAACTGTCCCGTTTAAGCTTCTTCCTTTGGTTAGAAGAGAGCTAACACGGGACAATACCGGTCACAAGAAAGTTGTCAACATCTGCAAACAAAGGCATTCCATTCACAGATACTGAGAGGAGTTGCTCATCAGGGAATGACACATTAATTTCTAGGTCATCAAGGGGCCTCCCTCTTTCCTCCAAGCGGGACAAGTGGTCCGCCACTTGGTTTTCACACCCTTTCCGATCAACAATCTCAAGGTCAACTCTTGAAGCAATAAGACCCATCTCATCAATCGAGCTTTAGAATCTTTCTTTGTCTTCAAGTAGTGGAGTGCTGCATGGTCTGTATGAACTATCACCTTGGTCCCCAAGAGATAGGGCCTAAATTTCTCCATTGAAAACACAATTGCCAACAACTCTTTTTCCGTCACCGTGTAATTCACTTGAGCATCATTCATCATTTTGCTTGCATAATACACCGGGTGAAACATCTTGTTTATCCTTTGACCTAAGACCGCTCCCACCGCAACATGACTTGCGTCACACATGAGCTCAAAAGGTAATCTCCAATTGGGTGCGGTTATGATAGGAGTGGTTGTCAATTTGTACTTGAGAAGTTCAAATGCTTTCATGCATTCCTCATTGAGCACGAACTTTGCATCCTTTTCCAATAGTTTGCACAAATGATTCACTACCTTAGAAAAGTCTTTGATGAATCTTCGGTAGAAACCTGCATGCCCAAGAAAACTCCTAACCCCCTTGACTGAAGTAGGAGGAGGTAGCCCTGAAATCACTTCGATCTTAGCCTTGTCCACCTCTATTCCTTTCTTTGAGATCTTATGGTCGAGGACAATGCCCTCCTCGACCATGAAGTGGCATTTTTCCCAGTTGAGCACAAGATTTGTCTCTTCACACCAAGCCAACACTTTGTCAAGATTCTTCAAACACTCATCAAAAGAGTCACCCACAACACTAAAATCATCCATGAACATTTCTAAGAATCCTCTACCATGTCGGTAAATATAGCCATCATGCACCACTGGAAAGTGGCCGGTGCATTACACAAACCGAAAGGCATCCTGGAAAATGCAAAGGTCATGTACGGGCATGTGAATGTGGTTTTCTCCTGATCTTCTGGAGTAATGAATATCTGGTTGTAACCTGAGTACCCATCTAAAAAATAGTAGAAGGCATGCCCGGCAAGTCTATCTAGCATTTGGTCAAGAAAAGGCAATGGAATAAGACCCCATACCATGTAATGCATTGACGCACTCCACCCTTCCTTCATCCTCATTGACATCAAGGTTCAACAATACCGCTTCTAGAGGATCCTCCACATTGATCATGGCACTAGTATCATCAACGATCACCTCCGTGACAAGATACACAAAAGAGCACACTTCCTTGCTATTTGGCTACTTCATTGATTTGCACACATGAAAGACCACTTTTTCATCACCCACCCGAAAGGTGAGTTCCCCTGCTTCCACATCGACCAGTGCCTTCCCAGTTGCAAGGAAAGGTCTTCCCAAAATTATAGGCACCTCATAATTGACCTCGCAATTGAGAATCACAAAATCAGTAGGCAAGATAAATTTGTCCACCTGGACAAGAACATCATCAATAATACCAAGCGGCCTTTTCATCGTTCTATCCGCCATTTGAAATCTCATTGAAGTCGCCCTCGATTGCTCGATACCCAATGTTTTGAACACGGAGTAAGGCATCAAATTGATGCTTGCTCCCAAATCACATAGTGCCTTTGCAAAGTTTGCACTCCCAATGGTGCATGGAATGGTGAAAGCGCTGGGATCTTCTAGCTTTGGAGCCATCAAGTGCACAATTGCACTAACTTGGTTAGTCATCTTAATGGTCTCACAATCCATGGATCTTCTTTGTCACCAAGTCTTTCATGAATATGGCGTAACCCGGCATTTTCTCGAGAGCCTCCACCAAAGGGACATTGCTTGATAAGCTCTTCATCATGTCAATAAATTTCTTAAACTGGTTCTCATTTTTCTGCTTCGCAAGCCTTTGGGGGTAAGGTGGAGGAGGCCTTGGCAAAGGAGCCTTGGCTTTAGGCATAACCGTTTCCGGCATGTCTATTACGTGTTCCCTAGACGGGTTCACGTCATTCTTACTCTCTACCTCGTTATCTTGGATATCAATCCTCACTTCCTCATTCAAGTTCTCATCATTCACATTCTCAACAACTAAAGGGATATCATCCTCTTGCAACTCAACTTCATCACTCAAAATTTCCTTTTGTTTGGAGGCATTCACATCACCACCTCGACCGCTTCTTGTAGTTACTGACATTGCATTCCCGATATTGTTCCCACCTATCACGCCCCAAAATCCGAGGAGCGCGACCGGCGCTCAACCGAATAAACCCGATCGAGCAAGCCTGTTAGGTCTCATTCTACCCAAACTAATTCATGAATAAATAGGAGATGGACTCCATTAATCAAATTCTATAAACATATCATTAACGATTTCCATTTCATTTTCATTAGAAACTTCATTCACCATTTTAAAGGTATTACAAGTTTTATTCATCATTGCCAAACATCAATATTTCTATTTTAAATTCCAATACCCGACACTACCCACAACCTGTCTACGGAGCCTCTAAATACAACTGAAGAATAATATGGAAATGCCGGCAACAAGGCTCCGACTATACCTTACACAAATACCAAAATAAGACTCCGGGAAGAAAAGCGGCATGAGCCACGCAGGGGCCCCAAGAGGAAAGGGGCTCACCAATATAGCTGACGGAAAGTGGAGGAGGTGCTACTGTCGGTGGACTGGAGTACCTGCTATAGAACCACCTACAATCATAACATGAATGTAGCGCCCCCGGCAAAAGGGACGTCAGTACATTTGAATTGTACTTGTATGTATGAACAAACTTTATCCCAAGTACAATCAAACAATACACTGTTAAGAGATAGTAATAAAACCAACAAGCATTGCACGTAGGAAGAAACAACCAAAATCAAAAGTTTCACAATCTCTCCTTTTCCCTTTCCAACATTTCCATATTCAAGAGTTTCAAATATTTTCATTTCAATAGTGATTATAGTCACTTTTCCACCCTTATTACCTCGGCCACCCTTATCACCACAACCCACACCTTATTACTTCGTGTTGCGGCGCGCAACCCGACCCCGCCTGACAATCACATTTTGTAATCACAACCACAAACAATACATCACAAGAATCATCATTTCAAGGAAACACAAGTTCATATCAACAATTCATACATTTGGGCCCAAGGTACCATAACTATCACCAAGCAGTAATTCATGTCAGGTGTTGTCGTAATCGTTTAACTTATTTACGTCATTTCACAATACCCTCTTTCATTACTTACCACGCAGGGTTTTTAGCCATTATACACATTCCCACATTTGGACACATTAACATTCTTTCATTCGTTAACACATACTTCCACGTCGGTATCCTCAAGCATTTACAAACTTTGCACATAATAAGGTAGGCACATCAAATCACTTCTCACAATCACATATAACATGGTGGTGTGGAAATCAACTAAGACAATCAATACACATATTTTCATACAAGGTACACATACCGTATGCTCGTCACAACAAGGGGATTCTACAAGAGTTAAAGTTAGCCATACATACCTCAAATTCGCCCCTTAATGATACTACAATGAACCAATACACTTAAGCAACTTCAATCTACAATACAACATTCAATAGGGCCAATATTAGTAACAATTCCATAACTTAAGCCATTTAAGCATATTATCAAACGCCTTGTAGGTATAAAATTCTTTCAACTTAAAGCTTCCGAAATGAGAATTCTCTCTCCAAATCAACTCTTTCAACTTAAAGCTTCCGAAATGAGAATTCTCTCTCCAAATCAACTCCGAACTTCCCGAAATTCAATTCCGACCACACGTACAAGTCATAATACCTGAAGTGAAGCTACTCGGGGCTTCAAACTGCTGAACGACGCGCTAGAGCTCCAAACGATCGGTCGGGTCATTACATTCTCTCCCACTTAAACATAAATTCATCCCGAACGTGCTAGGAACTGCACCAGAGTTGTCCAAAATCATTGTTTAACACCTTGAGCACCTACCCGTGCTATCATAGCTCAGTTGAGCACATTAACTCGATTAAATATGAAGATATTCTCTTTTATTCAAACAATTAATCTTAGAACCCAATTCCAACATCCGGAATTCTCCGCCAGGCCTGCTTCCAACATATGAACAGCGTAGCAATCATTACACGAGGTACCAGAACATGATTGCATACCTTTGCTGAATTCTCACCATGCACCACATCATTCACAGGACCATAATAACATTCTCTTATCATAATAACCAACATTCCCCGAATTTGATGCTCACAGTGCACCTCATGATATATATAAGTCTTGTTCCAACTCTTGCAACACCGCCACGCTAGAAGAGACGTGTAGAAATCCATAACCAACTGCCAAGTCAACAAATCATTGAGGCTACACTCTTGACAAGAACATTACCTCATTCTGAACCAAATAATGATCTTTGCTCCTTAATATACTTCATACAATCTGATTGCACTGATCCTAGATCCAGTAACCTTGTCTCACCCAGTACAACCTGCTCTGGCAACAAGCCACCCCAGACATGACCAAAAGTCTCATATGATGCCACAATGTGCCAATAGGCTACCAACTCGAACGTGATACATAAGAAAGATGAACTCTGGAAGAGACTACTCCACTCACGCAGCTAATATGAACTTTTCTTAGAGAATGGAAACAAAACGCACATAATAGAATATAAGGGACTGTAATCATCATCACACTATTGCGGCATGCAACCCGATCCAAACAACATACCCATGGCGGCGTGCCACCTGATCCACACATAAAATTCACACAAGGAGATACACATCGAGCTAAATTGCTCATTACAACACAATATCGAATATCGGACACAAGCACGCTAAGTGCATAATACCATCCCTGAGGGGACATATAGTGCCATAAGCTTACAAACTCGAGCACAACTGAGGTGCAATAAATGTTTTGAAACTAAAGAGCCATTCTGTTCACATAACACCATCTCTACGCGGAACCTCAACACATAAGAAATTTACCAAGCCGTTTCGCAACTCCGGCACAATATAGCATTACATGAAATAGCCGACGATGAAATCAACGTCCGAATACTCCTCCATAAGGAGAGCTATGCTGAAATGAACACATTCGGCCTGATATAGAGCCCATATTCATATTTAAATCCATCCACAGAACTCAAGCCGATTCTGATCGCACCGAACTAGGCCAATAATCCTTTTCTAGGTCCATAATAACCCCGTTTTCCCATAACACACAAGAATAACCATCATAACTGAAGTAATCCTCCACAGTCCACCACCCAATAAATCGAGTGCCCTCCAGGCATCAATTCTCAAATTAACGATATCACCACAATCTTCATATTTGGTTTAATTCTTCAATCAGTCAAGTGACTACATGCCACACTTATACAACCTCCCCGTGGGGCACGCTCCCACGACCTTCCGTAATAGATAACAGGTCTGTACATCCATACCAGCGGCTGCAATAATGCTGAAAAGCGATCAAGAACCCTTAACCAGGATGCGAAGCCTTTTTCACAAATGACCGATCTCAGGCGACGCTGTAGACAATACCAACTTACTCCAAATATCCAAATACCCTTCCTGCTCATCCGAGCTCGTGACATCCTCATCAAACACCGAACCGCAACCTTGATCCTCACCTTCGAATTTCATACCGGTCACTGCACATAACAAGCCATGCGGTAGAACACGATTTTTATCATAACTCCAGAACCACTAATAGACTAATACTTCATCACATAGAAACTTTTCACTTAACTCATTTTAGGATAACCATAGCAACACACAAGTGAATTCTCATAACCGTAGAATATGCAAATCTTCGAGTAGTGGTCTAAGCCACCATAGCCCTTCCGGGATCCGCCTACACATTATAGGCCATAACACTAGCATACTTCCGAATAAAATCAATTACGGCGGCCGACAAGCCTTACACGTATAGCCACAAATCACCTACATAACTTAATCACGCTGAAGGAACTGATCCCTACCACTAGTATGCCAATTCAACCATGGCTAACCAATCCAACCTCTTCCAATTTATCCTTAATTGCCTTAGAATAATAATAACTTCATTCAACAAGTAACGCACTCAACCTGAGTGGCCTTGTGACACGAGACCATGCTGACTCAAATCCCACGAACCATCTCATACCTTCCTTGTGCGCATATTCGCATCTCGACTGGTACATCCATTCTGGTACTTCCTTTACGAATCGGAAGTCCTTCTCTCCCTTTCCTTCCTATGCTATACTGCAATTTAAAAACATCATAGAACATTCTGCCTCTTATCATAAGCTGCTTCACAAGATCGATCTTTAAACATACCGCGGGCTTGAATCCTTAGTCACCGCATTTTTAACATTTGAATCCACTAGGACCGTCGTTGAGAGACACTCACTCTGACTTGGTGTGACGACCCAAAGGGTCATCACTTGTTTCCTTACTCATTCCATGCTTCCAAGGCCTTGAAAACCTCATTTAGGATTGCCTTGATTTGCGTGCGCAGTCTGGGCACGTAGCCGGAAAGCTTAAATATGAATTCTGTGAGAAAAATGCTAAATTTTGATATTAAATTGATTAAATTTGACTTCGGTCAACATTTTGGGCAACCGGACCCGGACCCATGATTTGACGGTCCCGGAGGGTCCGTATAAAAATATGGGACTTGGGCGTATGCCCGGAATCGAATTCCGAGGTCCCAAGCCCGAAAATGAATTTTTGTGTGAAATTGTTTTCTGGAAATGATTAAGGAAAATGAAAATGAAATTTGATTAAAAGACTGTGGTACCGGGCCCGTATTTTGGTTCCGGCGCCCGGTACAAATCTTATATATGGTTTAAGCGCTTTCTGTAAAGTTTGGTTGAAATCGGACGTCGTATGACGTGTTTCGGACTTAAAATGGAAATTTGATGTTTTAAGAAAACATGGAGGAAATTATGAATTTTGAGGTTTAATTCGATGTATATGATGTTATTTTGGCGATTTGATCGCGCGGATAAGTCGGTAGGATGTTTTCGAGGTTGTGTGTATATTTGGTTTGGAGCCCCGAGGGCTCGGGTGAGTTTTGGATAGGCGTCGTAGTGCATTTTTAACTTAGGAAAAATCTAGTATGAACAGGCCTGCAGGTTCGCAAATGCGAACTCGCAAATGCGAAGGCAGGTTCGCAAATGCGAAACCAGCCCAGGCCTGACTATGATCGCAAAAGCGATATCTTTCTTCGGAAATGCGAATGTACAGGGTTCGCAATGCGAGACCTTCTTCGCAAATGCGAAGGTCCCCTGTAAGGCTTGGCTTCGCAAATGCGAAGCAGAGTTCGCAATTCCCATATTTTGGTCGGGGTTCGCAATTGCGAACCCTAGTTCGCAAATGCGACATTAGAGACCCAGCAATTTCATACTTAGTCAAATTTTAAGTCATTTTTCACCCCACTTTCAAAATACAACTCTTTGGGCGATTTTTCAAGAACAAGACTTCTTCCAAATCATTTGTAAGTTGGTTTTTACTCATTTCTTTCAATCTTTAGCATCATTTAACATGTTTCCAACTTAGAATCAATGATTTTCATGGGTGAAATTGGGGGTTTTGGGTAGAACCTAGGGTTTTCAAAAATTGGGGATTAGGACCTCAATTTGAGGTCCGATTTCAAAACAAATTACATATTTGAGTTTTTGGGGGAATGGGTAACCGGGTTTTGGTTCGAACTTCGGGTTTTGACCACGTGGGCCCGGGGGCGATTTTGGAATTTTTGGGAAAAACTAGGGAAATTCATTTTTATGCATTCAAATTGATTCATTTAGTGTTTAGTAAAGTAATTGGAGTAATTTGTGGCTAGATTCGAGCAGATTGGAGGTGGAATCATGGGGTAAAGCTATAGTTGAGACTTGAATTGAGTTCAAAGCATCGAGGTAAGGGTTCGGTCTAACCTTAGCTTGAGGGATTAGGAGTCGAGTCATATTTGCTACTTGTTTTGGTGTTGTGTACGACGTATAGGCATGGTGACGAGTATCTATACATTGGTGTCGAGCATGATCGTGAGTCCTAAATTGCTAAATTGTTGTATTCCTAATTGATTCTAGGAGGACTTGGTTGAAGACCTTTGATGCTGAACAAATATTTAGTTATGACTGAGTATTGGTGTTAATTGTGTTAAGTAGAAATTGAATAAGGTTGGTTATAGCTGGATCTCCCTTGCCGGACTAGTTGATTTGATATTCTTGTTCCCTTGCCGGGAAAACATTATATTATCTTGTTCCCTTGCCGGGATTCTCTTTGTGATACTGTGTTGGGTTAAAATGGGAACGGGTGGTACGCCTACCACAAACGATATATTAAGATGGGAATGGGTGGTACGCCTACCACAAATAATATATTGAAATGGGAGCGAGTGGTACGCCTACCACAAATGATATATTGAAATGGGAGCGAGTGGTACACCTACCACGAATGATAATGAAATGGGAGCGAGTGGTACGCCTACCACAAATGATATATTGAAATGGGAGCGAGTGGTACGCCTACCACAAATGATATTGAAATGGGAGCGAGTGGTACGCCTACCACAAATGATATATTGAAATGGGAGCGAGTGGTACGCCTACCACAAATGATATATTGAAATGGGAGCGGGTGGTACGCCTACCACAAGTGATGCCGAAATGGGAGCGGGTGGTATGCCTACCACGAGTGGCATTGAAATGGGAGCGGGTGGTACGCCTACCACGAGATATTGAGAAATGGGATCGGGTTGCACGCCTGCAACAAGATGAGTTGAATATGAAAGTTGCCTTATCTTTTCATTGTTGTTAGGAGTTAAATTGTAGATGTACGTACCATTATTCCTGATATTTTCTTTCTATCTGTCACCCCTAAAGCATGCTCCCTTCCCCAGCTTAAATTGTTATTTTCTTGCTACTTTTCCATTGTACTTGTATATACATCTGCACTGGTTTATCTGGAGTCTGGTCCTAACCTCGTCACTACCTCGCCAGGGTTAGGCCAGACACTTATCAGCACATGGGGTCGCTTGTGCTAGTACTATACTCTGTGCTCTTTTGCATAGATCCCGGTGTTGGAGTGGCATTTGAGCAGCAGCAGCATTAGTACGGGAGCAGGCCTTCCGTCAAGCGAGACCCGAGGTAGCCTTGCAGACGTCCGCAGGCCCGGCGTCTCCCTTATTCTCTCTTTTTAGCCTGTTGCCTCATTGTCTTCGAGACAAACAGCTTATATGTTTCTTTCAGACCTTTGTATTTAGAAATTCTTAGCAGTTCGTGAGTATTGTGACACCAGTCTTGGGTAGAGGCTTATATTGACTATTCCGCATTTTTATTCAGTTTCTATAATTAAGACTTCCGCTACTATTTAATTTCATTTTTTTTATATTGTTGCTATAAATTGTTGAAAAGGGATTATGTTGTAAACGAAAAATAGCTAAATTTGGCTTGCCTAGCTTCTACGAGTAGGCGCCATCACGACTCCCGAGGGTGGAAAATTCGGGTCGTGACAAGTTGGTATCAAAGCACTAGGTTACATAGGTCTCACAACTCACGGACAAACTTAGTAGAGTCTGAGGGATCGGTACGGAGACGTCTGTATTTATTCCCCAGAGGCTGCAGAGTTAGGAAAACTTCACATTTGTTCTTTCTTGTCGTGCGGTTCTGTTTCTCAATTACCGATTGAATTTCTACTCTGTTCTTCCGCAGATGGCGAGAACACGCGCTTCCTCATCTACCGCTCAGCAGTCCGAGTCCCCAGCAGCAGCCCCAGTGGCGGAGCCTCAGGTTGATTTTGAGGAGGAAGTTCCTGCCCCAGCAGTTCCGGTGGGCCCAACTCAGGTCCCAGAAGGGTTCATTGCCACCCTAGTTCTTCAGGACGCTCTAGTCTGATTGGTAGGCCTCATAGAGAGTGTCATTCGAGCGGGTTTGCTTCCTGTAGCACCAGCCACTTCTCAGGCTGGAGGAGGGGTTCAGACTCCTGCTACACGCACTCCGGAGCAGGTAGCTTCCCAGGTTCAGGTTCCAGTGGTTCAGCCAGTCGTGGCAGGTCAACGGGGTATAGTTGCTCAGGCCGGGAGTGAGACCACTTTTCGGGAGGCGGCCAATGTGGGCCGTAGAGTTGAGATGGTTCTGCCACAGGAGGTGGTCATGGGTCGGATAAGAGGCCCCTTCATGCAGGCAGATTCAGTGGTACCTCGTCCGGAGGTAGAGGTTCTTATGGTAGAGGCCATCCTCCTAGGCCCTTTCAGTCAGCTCTCCAGGCCACTCATGGTGCTTCAGGTGGCCATTCAGGTCGACAGGGTCAGTCTCAGTTTCCTCAGCTACAGCATTCGCGTGGATGCTATAAGTGTGGGGAGCATGGTCACCTCAGGAGGGCTTGCCCGAGGTTGAGGGGTGCTCAGCCACAGCAGTCGAGGTCTTGCCGCGCTTGTGGTGACTTGAGGCACATTGTCAGATTTTGCCCTCGAGCTTTGAGCAGCTTTCAGCATCAGAGTTCTCGTACTAGGATTTAGGCACCAGAGGTTCCACAGCCTACCCAGCTAGCTAGAGGCGGTGGCAGGGGTGTTAGAGGTGGAGGTAGAGGTCATAGAGGTGGAGCTCAGGCCGCCGGAGGTGGAGGCCAGCCAGCAGCCAGTCCAGAGGCTGAGTCTTCAGATGCAGACATTACAGGTACTATTCTGGTTTGTGATAGAAATGCTTCAGTGCTATTTGACCCTGGGTCTACGTATTCGTATGTGTCGTCTTATTTTGCACCGTACCTGGTCAGCCTAGTAATGCTTTGAGTATTCCTGTTTATGTATCTACACCGGTGTGTGGTTCTATTGTGTTTGATCGAGTTTATCGCTCTTGTGTTGTGTGTTGATTTGTTGCTTTTAGACATGGTCGACTTCGATGTCATATTAGGGATGGACTGGTTGTCCCCGTATCATGCTATCTGGGATTGCCATGCCAAGACTGTGACCTTAGCCTTACCAGACTTGCCCCGTTTAGAGTGGAGGGGGACTCCTGGTCATTCCACTCGCAGTGTTATCTTATATGTGAAGGCTCAACGCATGGTCAAAAAGGGGTGTATAGCCTATTTGGACTATGTTCGCGATTCCAGTGCTGAGGTTCCTCCTATAGATTCTGTGCCTATTGTCCGGGAGTTTCCAGATGTTTTCCCTTCAGACCTGCCGGGTATGCCACCCGACAGGGACATTAATTTCTGTATTGATTTGGCTCCGGGCACCCAGCCTATTTCTGTCCCGCCGGAGCTGAAGGAGTTAAAAGACCAGTTGCAGGATTTGCTAGAGAAGGATTTCATTAGACCTAGTGTTTCGCCTTGGGGTGTGCCAGTGTTATTTGTCAAGAAGAAGGATGGATCGATGGGGATGTGCATAGAGTACCGGCAATTGAACAAAGTAACGATTAAGAATAAGTATCCACTGCCGAGGATTGATGATTTGTTCGACCAGCTTCAGGGTGCCAGGGTATTTTCCAAGATTGACTTGCGATCTGGTTTCCACTTGTTGAGGATTAGGGCATCCGATGTTCCGTACTCGGTATGGGCATTATGAGTTCTTGGTCATGTCATTTGGGTTGACCAATGCCCCAGCAGCATTTATGGAGTTGATGAACCGAGTGTTCAGGCCATATTTGGACATGTTCGTGATAGTCTTTATTGATGATATTTAGGTGTACTCCCGCAGCCAGGAGGAGCACGAGCAGCACCTTAGAGTGGTTCTTCAGACTCTGAGGGATAGTCGGCTATATGCCAAGTTCTTCAAGTGCGAGTTCTGGCTGAGTTCAGTAGCATTTCTGGGTCACGTTGTATCAGCAGAGGGTACTCAGGTGGACCCGAAGAAGATGGAGGCAGTCAAGAACTGGCCTAGACCAGCATCAGCTATAGAGATTCAGAGTTCCTTGGGATTGGCAGGCTTCTACCGTCGGTTTGTGGAGGGGTTTTCATCTATTGCAGCCCCGATGACCAGGTTGACCCAGAAGGGTGCCCAGTTCAGATGGTCGGATGAGTGTGACGCGAGCTTTCGGAAGCTCAAGACAGCTCTGACTACGGCACCGGTGTTGGTTTTGCCCACAGGATCAGGGCCTTATACAGTCTATTGTGATGCTTCCCGTATTGGGCTTGGTGCAATGTTGATGCAGGATGGCAAGGTTATTGCCTATGCTTCGAGGAAGTTGAAGATTCATGAGAAGGACTATCCAGTGCATGATTTAGAGTTGGCAGCTATTGTTCACGCCTTGAAGATTTGGAGGCACTATTTGTATGGCATGGCATGTGAGGTGTTCACTGATCACAAGAGCCTTCAGTACTTGTTCAAGCAAAGAAATTGAATTTGAGGCAGAGGAGGTGGTTGGAGTTGCTGAAGGATTATGATGTCACCATTTTATATCATCCGGGGAAGGCCAATGTGGTGGCCGATGCTTTGAGTAGGAAGTCGGCCAGTATGGGCAGCCTTGCTTATAATCCGGTCATTCAGAGGCCGTTTGCCTTGGATGTTCAGGCTTTAGCCAATCAGTTCGTGAGACTGGATGTTTCTGAGCCTAGTCGTGTGTTAGCTTGCACGGTCGCTCGTTCATCATTATTGGAGCGTATCCGTGATCGGCAGCTTGATGATCCCCATTTGTGTGTCTTTAGAGACACGGTGCAGCGAGGAGGTGCCAAGCAGGTTACCTTGGATGCGGATGGAGTTTTAGATTGCAGGGGCGAGTTTGTGTGCCCAATGTGGATGGGCTTCGAGAGTTGATTTTAGAGGAGGCCATAGTTCCAGTTACTCTATTCATCCGGGCGCCGCGAAGATGTATCAGGATTTGCGACAGCATTATTGGTGGCGTAGAATGAAGAAGGATATCGTAGCATATGTGGCTCGTTGTTTGAATTGTCAGCAGGTTAAGTACGAGCATTAGAGGCCTAGGGGTGTATTCCAGAGGATTGAGCTTCCCGAGTGGAAGTGGGAGCGGATTACTATGGATTTTGTTACTGGACTTCCGTTGACCCGGAAGAAGTTCGATGCAGTTTGGGTCATTGTTGATAGGCTGACCAAGTCTGCGCATTTCATTCCTATGGCAGTCTCCTATTCATCCGAGAGATTAGCTGAGAATTATATCCGGGAGATTGTTCGCCTTCACGGTGTGCCGGCATCTATCATTTCGGACCGGGGTACGCAATTTACCTCACGCTTCTGGAGAGCAGTTCAGCGAGAGTTGGGCACATGGGTTGAGTTGAGCACAACATTTCATCCCCAGACGGACGGTCAGTCCGAGCGGACCATTCAAATTTTAGAGGATATGCTTCGAGCTTGTGTTATTGACTTTGGAGGTTCGTGGGATCAGTTCTTGCCTTTAGCGGAGTTTGCCTACAACAACAGCTACCAGTCGAGCATCCAGATGGCTCTTTATGAGGCTTTATATGGTAGGCGGTGTCGATCTCCGGTTGGATGGTTTGAGCCGGGAGAGGCTCGATTGTTGGGTACAGATTTGGTTCAGGAGGCCTTGGACAAGGTCAAGATCATTCAGGATAGGCTTCGTTCGGCTCAGTCTACGCAAAAGAGATATGCAGATCGTAAGGTTCGAGATGTAGCTTTCATGGTTGGTGAGCGGGTATTGCTCCGAGTGTCGCCTATGAAAGGCGTGATGAGATTTGGGAAGAAGGGCAAGCTTAGCCCTAGATTCATTGGTCCATTTGAGATTCTCGATCGAGTAGGAGAGGTGGCTTATAGACTTGCATTGCCGCCTATCAGCCGTGCATCCAGGTTTTCGTGTATCCATGCCTTGGAGGTATCACGGAGGTCCAGCCCACGTGTTAGATTCAGCACTGTCCAGTTGGACAAGGACTTGTCTTAGGAGGAGGAGCCGGTAGCTATTCTAGACCGGTAGGTTCGTCAGTTGAGGTCCAAGAGTTTTCCTTCTGTTCGTGTTCGGTGGAGAGGTCAGCCTCCTGAGGCATCGACCTGGGAGTCCGAGTCTGATATGTGGAGCCATTATCCCCATCTTTTCCCTGACTCAGGTACTTCTTTCTTTTGTCCGTTCAAGGACGACCGGTTGTTTTAGAGGTGGAGAATGTGACGACCCAAAGGGTCATCACCTGTTTTCCTATTCATTCCGTGCTTCCGAGGCCTTGAAAACCTCATTTTTAGTTATCTCGATTTGCGTGCATAGTCCAGCGTGTAGCCGAAAAGCCTAAATGTGAAATTCTGTGAAAAATGCTAAAATTTGGTATTAAAATGAATAAGTTTGACTTTGGTCAACATTTTGGATAAACGGACCCGAACCCGTGATTTCACAGTCCCGGAGGGTCCATAGAAAAATATGGGACTCGGCGTATGCCCGGAATCGAATTCAGAGGTCCCAAGCCAGAGAAATGAAATTTTGAGTAAAATTGTTTTTCTGAAATTATTAAGGAAAATTGAAATGAAAATCGATTAGAACGTAATGGTATCGGGCCCGTATTTTGGTTCCGGCACCCGATACAGGTCTTATATGTGATTTAAGATATTTCTGTGAAGTTTGGTTGAAATCAGACATTGTTTGACGTGTTTCGGACTATAAGTTCTAAATTTGAAAGTTTATGAAGTTTGAAGAAAAACTATTGATTTTGAGGTTTNCTCGACGAAGCCGACTCCTTCGCGACGCGAAGGGCAATTTTGCCCAGTTATATTTTTAAGTTTCAGAACAGTGTAGTCGCGAAATTTTCATAAAAACATCCGAGTTTCTTCTTCTCCAAGGTCTTTAGGCATCCATTGAAGCTTCCTTTCATCAAGACCTCTTGGTTTAGTAAATCCCAACTCGTTTTCTTCATTTTCCATCATTATTTATTGAATTCCTAAGCTTAAATCATGTAATTTAGGGTAGAAATTGGGGGAAATGGGTAGAACTAGAGCTTTTTACTTTTTCTTGATTTAGACCTCGTTTTGGGGTCGAATTTGAGAATAAATTATATATTCGGGCTCGTGGGTGAATGGGGGATTTATTTTTGGTCCGAACCACGTGTTTCGACTAAGCGGGCCCGAGGGCGATTTTGGAATTTTTGGGAAGAAAGCTTGAAAATCTATAATTAGACATTGGGTTCGATTGTTTAGCATATATTGATATTATGAAGTCGTTATTCTATAGATTTGATTGAGTTGGAGCCGAATTCAAGAGGGAAAACAGTCGTTGTGAATTGATTTGGTCGTGGAAGTTGAGGTAAGTGTTCGGTCTAACCTTAGCTTGAGGGATTAGGAGACGAGTCATATTTGCTACTTGTTTTGGTGTTGTGTACGACGTATAGGCATGGTGACGAGTATCTATTCGTTGGTGTCGAGCATGACCGTGAGTCCTAAATTGCTAAATTGTTGTATTCCTAATTAATTCTATGAGAACTTGTTTGAAGACCTTTGATGCTGAACAAATATTTAGTTATGACTGAGTATTGGGGTTAATTGTGTTAAGTAGAAATTGAATAAGGTTGGTTATAGCTGGATCTCCCTTGCCGGGCTAGTTGATTTGATATTCTTGTTCCCTTGCCGGGAAAAACATTATATTATCTTATTCCCTTGTCGGAATTCTCTTTGTGATACTGTGTTGGATTAAAATGGGAGCGGGTGGTACGCCTACCATAAATGATATATTGAAATGGGAGCGAGTGGTACGCCTACCACAAATGATATATTGAAATGGGAGTGAGTGGTACGCCTACCACAAATGATATTGAAATGGGAGCGAGTGGTACGCCTACCACAAATGATATTAACATGGGAGCGAGTGGTGCGCCTACCACAGATGATATTGAAATGGGAGCGAGTGGTACGCCTACCACAAGATATTGATTGAAATGGGAACGGGTGGTACGCCTACCACGAGATATTGAGAAATGGGATCGGGTTGCACGCGTGCAACGAGATGAGTTGAATATGAAAGTTGTCTTATCTTTTCATTATTGTTAGGAGTTAAACTGTAGATGTACGTACCATTATTCCTGATATTTTGTTTCTATCATTTACCCCTGAAGCATGCTCCCTTCCCCAGCTTAAATTGTTATTTTCCTGCTATTTTTCCGTTGTACTTGTATATATATATCTGCACAGGTTTATTTTGGAGTCTGGTCCTAGCCTCGTCACTACCTCGCCGGGGTTAGGCCAGGCACTTACCAACACATGGGGTCGGTTGTGCTGATACTACACTCTGTGCTTTTTTGCACAGATCCCGGTGTTGGAGTCGCATTTGAGCAGCAACAGTATTAGTACGGGAGCAGGCCTTCCATCAAGCAAGACCCGAGGTAGCCTTGCAGACGTCCGCAGGCCCGACGTCTCCCTTATTCTCTCTTTTTAGCCTGTTGCCTCATTGTCTTCGAGACAAACAACTTATATGTTTCTTTCAGACCTTTGTATTTAGAAATTCTTAGCAGTTCGTGAGTATTGTGACACCAGTCTTGGGTAGAGGCTTATATTGACTATTCTGCATTTTTATTCAGTTTCTATAATTAAGACTTCTGCTACTATTTAATTTCGTTGTTTTTTTTATATTGTTGCTATAAATTGTTGAAAAGGGATTATGTTGTAAACGAAAAGTAGCTAAATTTGGCTTGCCTAGCTTCTACGAGTAGGCGCCATCACGACTCCCGAGGGTGGGAAATCCGGGTCGTGACATCTTTCACAACATTTTCTTATTTTTCTTTGAATATAAATTTAAAGAAATATGATACAAGTCTGTGGATGACTATGAAATTTTTAACTGAAGAGATTGATAATATAGCCAAAGAGTGCACCTAATCAATTTAACATCTATAAATGTAAAAGTAATTTTTCAGGTCTGTTAACTGTTTTACGTTCAGAGAAATTGAATGTATCAATATAAGTAGGTGGTAAAACAAGTAGAAGGTAAATGCTAGTAGGTGGTAAAAAATAACTCCAGCCTCAAAAGTTTTAACATAATCAATGTGAAACTGCAGAAGTTATGTAGTGCATTTCTAAAAACTTCAGCACTTGATAAGCTGAAATTTTTATCCTGGACTCAATAGTTTTTGTCGTAAACCTTATTAAAAAACTTCAGCAGAAACTGCTAAAGTTATGTAGTGCATTTCTAAAAACTTCAGCACTTGATAAGCGGAAGTTTTTGTCGTAAAGTTTATTGAAAAACTTCAGCAGAAACTGCTGAAGTTATGTAGTGCATTTCTAGAAACTTCAGCACCTGATAAGCTGAAGTTTTTGTCCTATAGTCGACTAAAAACTACAGCTGAAGTTTTTTGTTGTAAAGCTTATTCAAAAACTTCAGCACTAGGTGCTGAAATTATTTAGTTGATTTCTAAAAACTTCAGCACTTGCTAAGCTGAAGTTTTTGTCCTACAGTCGACTAAAAACTACAATTGAAGTTTTTGTCGTAAAGCTTATTCAAAAACTTCTACAAAAACTGTTGAAGTTAGGTAGTGCATTTCTAGAAACTTTAGCACTTGAGAAGCTGAAGTTTTTGTCCTACAGTCAAGTAAAAACTACAGCTAAAGTTTTTAAGCTGAAGCTTAAAAAGCAGAAGTTATTTTTGAACAAAAATGTATTTAAAGTTCGTGATAAAACACACAAACATATTTCATTGCACCCAAGTCAACTAAAAAACTAATTAATGTATATTCACAAAATACAAATTTTGTACAGCCAATCCTCTAATCAAAAAATTCACGCAGAGTTTCTTCAAAATATCCATAATCATCTCCTACTTGCTCTTCTGGATTTTCATAACCGCTATCTTGTTTCCACTTTCCATGAGGCCAAAGATTGGCAGCCAATTCTCTTCTGAATGTCAATGCCTGACTTTGATCGAAATTATAGATATCTTCTTTCTTCAATCGCATATCAACGAACTTAAGAGCAAATACACCACAATCAACACTACAAAAAGAACATGAAAAAGAAATTGAAGAATAGTTAACACAAGGGCAAAAAATAATAAACATAAGATGCATGGTAAAACATATGGGAAAGACGTACTTGTTACCCTGCAACGGTGTGTTCATCCACTTAATTTGAAATTTTTGCACAGGTCTCCTCCCATAAAATTTATTGTGTGCCCCAAAATCCAAGCATTTGAGACAGTGTGGGATCAACCGGGCATAATTTCTGACATGTTCAAGCGCACACTCATATGTTACTTTGCCCATGGAATCATACACATATATAGTTTTATCTTTAAAGTCCAGAATTCCAAAAAAATAGTGCGTAGATCTCTGGCCCGTCCTTGGCTTAAGCCGAAATGGAAAGAATACTTTTCTGGCAGATGCCCATGTGATACCATAGGAAAGGTCGGGGCCTTTTACGTAGTTGGCCACCTTTTCATTCGTTGATTCTTCAATAAACCAACTAAAGTCCGTAAGTGCCTCAATAACCGCTTCTTCTTCTTCTTCTTCTTCTTCTTCTTCTTCTTCTTCCTCTTCATCCTCAGATTCATGTTTTTTGGATGTCTTCTTTCTCTTTGATTTACTCTTTTTTTTATCCTCCATTCTCTTTTCCTTTCTTTTTCAAATTTTCTCCATCTGTTCTTCTGAAGGATGAACACTAGCCAACTTAGTGATATACTGATCAAAAACTAAATCTGTTACTGCACATCTTGATTTTGGATAACTTGGAAGGTGATAGCAATACTTTTTGTGCAAGAAATATATGCCCACTTCCATATGCTGTAAATGAACAACAAAAAATAAAACACATGTAAAATAAAAACTTCAGCATGCATAAGTATGAAGTTTAGAAAAAACGCATTACAAAACTACAAACAGCATGACAAAAACTTAAGCATATTCAGTTTGAAGTGTTAGAAAATAATCTAAAAAACTTCAGCATGTTTGATTTAAAAGTTTAGAAAAAAACTAGAGAATGTATGTCAAAAACTTCAGCACGATTAGGCTGAAGTTTTAGCAAATAAGCTAAAAAACTTCAGCAGTTTACTATGAATAAAGCTGAATTTTTTCCAAATTACAGTACAACAACTTTACTATAAAAATAAGCCAAAGTTTTGGGAAATACAGTTGAAAACCAATTCAAAAACAAACTTAATAACTTACTTCATCCGCAAGATCAGAGGTAGGATCCACAAGCTCGGTAAAGAATAATTTTGGAATATCAATTCCAGCTAATCTGAATGGATTGGAATTATATTCAGTGGCATCCGTCTCCAACCACTCTGTTTGCATCGATCCACTGTCTTGATTAATATAATGGAAGGGATACCTTCGTGTAATCTTTCCTACTTTCCAATCTTGCCCCCTTCGCTTTTGTTTAGGAATTACGTAAGGAGATCTCAACCAAATACTCTCCATACAAATCCTTTTCCCTTTTTGATCTGGTTTTATTTTTGCTTGCTTTTCCTGCTGTTCCGTCACAACTAATTGCTGTTGTTCAGCAGCAAGGGAAAAATCCACAGCCATCGTGGCAGATACTTGACCAACCCCCTGTTGTTCACAACATTCTTCTCTCTCTATATACCAACAACAACAACAGCAAAATTACCTTCTGAACCAGTCCCTTGTGTACTACCTAGCAAAAATGAACATATAGTGAAGTTGGGAATATCACTGGTGTCACACATAGGAGATCTGGAAATCCTCCATCTCTTAGGATATGGAAGAAGTTGCAATGCATCAGATGAGATCTGCAAAAGCAAGGAAAATATAAACATAAATACAACTGCTACAAAAACACATTAGACAAAAAAATACTTGTCACGACCCAATTCCCAAACCCGATCGTGATGGCGCCTCTCGTGAAGACAAGGCCAGCCAGACCAACATAAAACTCCTTTTTAAGCAGTTACTTAACATAAACAGTTCTAAAACATGATTTCATAACCTTAAAGTGCGGAAATAGCGAATACAATAAGGGAAACCATCCCGACACAGCCCTAATCGGGGTGTCACAAGTCACGAGCATCTATCTGAATGAAAATCCACTACAAGGTCTAAAATATACAAAACTGGAATAATGAACAAAAGAGAAACATGGTGCTGCGAACGCTGACAGTCACCTCCTTAACTCATATAACTCTGCCTCTGATCGGCCAAAACCCGCTACCGAGTGAATAGATACCTGCATCTGCACACGAGGTGCAGGGAGTAAAGTGAGTACTCCAAATCAGTGAGTAACAAAAGTAAATAATAACTGAGCAGTAAGAAAACACGTAAAGCAAACCATCATGCTGTATAGAAGCAGGGTACAATCCTTTGAGAAAAACCGTAAGGCTGTGAAACCTTTAGAAATATCTTGGCTCAGTTTAAAGCTCTTTCGAAAATGATCTTTTCAACAGTTACAAAAACGATTTCAAACAGTTAGTGCTGATAAGCACAGAAAAATCCGCCCCTCGGGCACAAATACCACAGTATAACTGGTAAAAAGGCAAATAAATATGCAAGATGTACACATAAAAGTTCGCCCCTTGGGCAATATCTCAATACGGTACCAGCCCCTCGGGCTCACTCTCAGAAACACTCTCAGCCCCTCGGGCTCTCTCTCTCAGATCACTCTCAGAACAGTATCATGTAGTAACCGCTGCAACGTGCAGCCCGATCCATATCTCGCTGCGGCGTGCAGCCCGATCCACATGGGTACCTATTGGCCCAAGTTCAGATGAAGTTTTGAAGATTGACAAAATGAACTCAGTCATGAACCAGGTCCATCATGTGAGACATGCACAGTGTTGATATATTTATTCATGTGACAGACGTGTCAAGATAAGTCTCAAGGGTCAGCAACAATCAGTAACAATATCTTCTGAGTTGATCGAAAAGGTTGCATAGGATAAGGAGTTGAAGTCTCCTTATGATAAGAGAACTACATCCGGATCAGGAATAAGGATTAGAGTTTGAAGTATACTAGGACTCGAATTTGATGAAGGATCAGCAATTCGAGTTTTAATCAAACTCTGATTACTAACTTTATAAATAATAAAGATTGCTCTCTTTTACAGGTGATTGCACATACGCAGAAGTTAAACTAAATTGAGAGCAAAAGAGCTAGGCGAATTTTGCAAGCAATTTATGTGTGATTCAAGTGTGCAAATCTGAAGCTACATGAACCAAGAGTGAAGAACCAATTCCATTGTGTCTTTCTTTATTTCTAGTTCAATTGTAGTAGGTTTTTCATATTGTACCTTTCAGCTTTTATAGAAGCAATTGTATAGGTATATTGAGTATTCAAGTTAGAGTTAACTTGAAGGTGTCGCAACAGTTGAGGCTGTGTGCTACACTGGGATTAGAGTTTAATCCTTAGGTTTACAAGAGTTTGTAAATGCTGTTTTTGGCTCAGTGATTTTAGTGGAAGTTTGGGAAAATCCTACTGAGTAGTAGGTCGTGGTTTTTTCACCTTTTGAGCCAGGTGTTTTCCACGTAAAAATCTCTGTGTTCTTTATTTTATGCACTCTTAATTCTGCAAACAGTCATAGTAAGTACACCTAGAAGAACCAGGTTCTTCTAGTGCGAAAATTAGGGATCACACAAATCACCCCCCCTCTTGTGTGGTATTGACGTTTAGAACATCAATTGGTATCAGAGCAGGTTATCCTTGAAGAGGCTAACCCCTTAGGAAAAGATCAACATGAGTGCACCACCTGGGAACTGGGAAGGGCAATCCACTGCCAGGCCTCCACTTTTCAATGGTCAGTACTATTCTTGGTGGAAGAACAGAATGAGAGATCACATTATAGGGGAAGATTATGAACTTTGGGACATAGTCACTGATGGTCCCCTAGCAACCACTAAGAAGAATGCTGAAGGAATTGATGTGCCAAAAACAAGGGCTGATTGTACTGCTGAGGACCTGAGGAAGTGGGAGAAAAATGCTAAGGCCAAGAAGTGGCTTGTATGTGGTCTAAGACCAGACGAATACAGTAGGATCCAAAGTTGTACAACTGCTAAGGAAGTATGGGACACTCTGCAAGTGGCTCATGAAGGAACACCTCAAGTGAAAAGATCAAGAGGAACACTTCTGTATTCTCAATATGAGAATCTTACTATGAAGGAAGGAGAAACTATCCAGGAGATGTATACTAGATTCACCACTTTGACAAAATGAACTTGAATCTCTTGGAAG
>NW_017672900.1:153760-161722 GCF_001879085.1 Nicotiana attenuata
AAAAACTTCAGCAGAAACTGCTGAAGTTATGTAGTGCATTTCTAGAAACTTCAGCACCTGATAAGCTGAAGTTTTTGTCCTACAGTCGACTAAAAGCTACAGCTGAAGTTTTTATTGTAAAACTTATTCAAAAACTTCAGCACTAGGTGCTGAAGTTATTTAGTTGATTCTGAAAACTTCAGTACTTGCTAAGCTGAAGTTTTTGTCCTACAGTCGACTAAAAACTACAGCTCATGTTTTTGTCGTAAAGCTTATTCAAAAACTTCAGCAGAAACTGCTGAAGTTATATAGTGCATTTCTAGAAACTTCAGCACTTGAGAAGCTGAAGTTTTTGTCCTACAGTCAAGTAAAAACTACAGCTAAAGTTTTTAAGCTGAAGCTTAAAAAGCAGAAGTTATTTTTGAACAAAAATGTATTTAAAATTCATGATAAAACACACAAACATATTTCATTGAACCCAAGTCAACTAAAAAACTAATTAATGTATATTCACAAAATAAATTTTTTTTACAGCCAATCCTCTAATCAAAAAATTCACCCAGAGTTTCTTCAAAATCTCCATAATCATCTCCTACTTGCTCTTCTTGAGTTTCATAACCGCTATCTTGTTTCCACTTTCCATGAGCCCAAAGATTGGCAGCCAATTCTCTCCTGAATGTCAATGCCTGACTTTGATCGAAATTATAGACATCTTCTTTCTTCAACCGCATATCAATGAACTTAAGAGCAAATACACCATAATCAACACTACAAAAAGAACATGAAAAAGAAATTGAAGAATAGTTAACACAAGGGCAAAAAATAATAAACATAAGATGCATGATAAAACATATGGGAAAGACGTACTTGTTACCCTGCAGCGTTGTGTTCATCCACTTAATTTGAAATTTTTGCACAGGTCTTTTCCCATAAAATTTATTATGTGCCCCAAAATCTAAGCATTTGAGACAGTGTGGGATCCGGGCATAATTTCTGACATGTTCAAGCGCACGATCATATGTTACTTTGCCCATGGAATCATACACATATATAGTTTTATCTTTAAAGTCTAGAATTCCAAAAAAGTAGTGCGTAGATCTCTGGCCCGTCCTTGGCTTAAGCCGAAATGGAAAGAATACTTTTCTGGCAGATGCCCATGTGATACCACAGGGAAGGTCGAGGCCTTTTACGTAGTTGGCCACCTTTTCATTCGTTGATTCTTCAATAAACCAACTAAAGTCCGTAAGTGCCTCAATAACCGTTCTTCTTCTTCTTCTTCTTCTTCATCCTCAGATTCATGTTTTTTGGATGTCTTCTTTCTCTTTGATTTGCTCTTTTTTTTATCCTCCATTCTCTTTTCCTTCCTTTTTCTAATTTTCTCCATCTGTTCTTCTGAAGGATGAGCACCGGCCAACTTAGTCATATACTGATCAAAAACTAAATCTGTTACTGCACATCTTTGATTTTGGATAACTTGGAAGGTGATAGCATTACTTTTTGCGCAAGAAATATATGCCCACTTTCATGTGCTGCAAATGAACAACAACAAATAAAATACATGTAAAATAAAAACTTCAGCATGCATAAGTATGAAGTTTAGAAAAACGCAATACAAAACTACAAACAACATGATAAAAACTTAAGCATATTCAGTTTGAAGTGTTAGAAAATAATCTAAAAAACTTCAGCATGTTTGATTTAAAAGTTTAGAAAAAACTAGAGAATGCATGTCAAGAACTTCAGCACGATTAGGCTGAAGTTTTAGCAAATAAGCTAAAAAACTTCAGCAGTTTACTATGAATAAAGCTGAAGTTTTCCAAATTACAGTACAACAACTTTACTATAAAAATAAGCTGAAGTTTTGGGAAATATAGTTGAAAACCAATTCAAAAAACAAACTTAATAACTTACTTCATCTGTAAGATCAAAGGTAGGATCCACAAGCTCGGTAAAGAATGATTGGAATATCAATTCTAGCTAATCTGAATGGATTGGAATTATATTCAGTGGCATCCGTCTCCAACCACTCTGTAAATCTTTGCATCAGTCCACTGTCTTGATTAACATAATGGAAGGGACACCTTCATATAGTCTTTCCTACTTTCCAATCTTGCCCCCTTCGCTTTTGTTTAGGAATTACGTAAGGAGATCTCAACCAAATACTCTCCATACGAATCCTTTTTCCTTTTTGATCTGGTTTTATTTTTGCTTGCTCTTCCTGCTGTTCCGTCACAACTAACTGCTACTGTTCAGCAACAGGGGAAAAATCCACAGCCATCGTGGCAGATACTTGACCAACCCCCTGCTGTTCACGACATTCTTCTCTCTCTATACCAACAACAACAACAACAGAATTACCTTCTGAACCAGTCCCTTGTGTACTACCCAGCGAAAATGAACATATATTGAAGTTGGGGATATCACTGGTGTCACACATAGGAGATCTAGAAATCTTCCTTTTCTTAGGATTTGGAAGAAGTTGCGATGCATCAGATGAGATCTGCAAAAGCAAGGAAAATATAAACATAAATACAACTTATACAAAAACACATTAGACAAAAAACACCTTGTAATCGAATTGAAGAAAATAACTCCCTGGTCTAAGTGTTGCGACACAGATGGTGTTTGCATTCCAATAGATCCACTTCCTTTACCTTCAGAAATGCCTATATCTTCATGCAAAAAAAAGTAAATAATACTAACTAAATTTTATAAAATAATACAAACACACTTCACACCTGTCTGTGAGCCAACAGGTGTGAATAGATGTATTTCTCCTTTTTGATATAGCTGAATAAGCTCACCAAATTCCTTTTGAGCTGCATTGAGTCTATCTGAATAATCATTCAAAAACATTAAAAAAAATTAAGTAAGTAAAATTTCAAACCGTAAAAGATATACTTGGATCATTCAGAAACATAAAGAATACCTTGACGTTTATTTTCCGCTGTGGTTTCCCCAGGCTGCATCCCTTTATCGATATCAGCAGTTCCAGCTTCATTCAATTGTGGAACAACATCGAGGAGCATTGGAGTATTCTCTGGAAGGTTTTTCTCAACTCTATCTTCATTCAATTGAGCACCACCAGAGAGTTTTTGAGTTGTCTCAACTTCCTCTGCATATACATAAAGAGCGGGGATGGATCAATGACATATATATAACATAGAAAAATTTTATACCTGTAGTGAAAATTTTCTGTGTACTCACACCTAGAATTTCCTTGCAAATAGCTAGTGTGTCTGCAAACCGATTGTCTTTCCCAATAGTGCTACACATATCACTCGATGTCAGTTCTAAAGTACCAACAGGTGCATGATCTCCATCACCAAACAAATTGCCTTTTGCAATATCACTGCCCAAAGCACAACTCGGTGCATGTTTTCCAGTATCAACAACTTGATCATCTGCACCTTTCTCAGTAGATAACTTTTCAGCATTTCCATCTTTACTCAGTCAATCAACACTGGAATGTTCCTCTCCAACTTGTTGTTGAACATGTTCATCGCCTTCAAGAGCCGCTTCCTCACGTGCAGCATTTTCATATGCGACTTTATGCGATGCATCAGGAGCAGCATGTTCTTCAGTAATAACAACTTGATCATCTGCACCTTGCTTGCTTCCAACATTCTCAGTTGATAACTGTTCATCATTTCCATCTCTGATCATTCTATCACCACTGGAACGTTCCTCTTCAACTTATGCTTGAACATGTTGATCGACTTCAAAAGCCACTTCGGCACGTGTAGCATTTTCAGCTGCGACTTTATGCGATGCATCACGAACAACATCATCTTCGAAAGAGTCGTTCATCCTATTATATTGTCGACGGTTCCTCAAATCGAAATTGCCATCATCTATTCCGTTTGATTTGTCGACAATCTTCAACAACTTTTCAAACTTCTCATCAAAATATTCCTAGAAAAAAAATTACTAACAATAATTAATCTGAATAACATTAGCAGAAACAAAAAGACTTCTCTATAAATTAGCTTACCTTCACTTTTTCAAAAACCGCATCTACAATAGCAGAGCTCTCATCCCGTTGAAACTTATCGAAAACTTCTTTCAGGATCGTGCTTCTTTCTTTTTCTGCATGCCTTTGAACCTCCATCGCTACGCTCTAGTATAGAGACACACAACAAAAATTCAGATATAAAAGAATGCTAAAGTTTAGCAAAAACAGAACACAACTTCAGCTATTATGATGCTGAAGTTCGTCACAAATAGAACAAAACTTCAGCTCAAAACAGGCTGTAGTTTTACAAAAACACAACCAAAAAACCTCAGCTCAAAACTTACAGAACATATTGTGTCGAGTAATTCATTCTCATCAAACTCCGTTGTAGAACGGTTAGAACAACTCTTGGTACGAGATGATTCACCAATAACAGGAGTTCGATTCGCTTCTTTTGATCGACTCCGACTACGTGGTGATTCGCCAATAAGTGGAGTTCGATTCGCTTCTTTTGATCGACTCAGACCACGTGGTGATTCACCAGTTGAAGGAACCTGTAACGACCTGACCGGTCGTTTAGAGCTTTTGCACTTTGCTCGCCAGTTCTCGGGCATGACTTGCCCCGTGTGGTGTATTATGACTTATGTATATCGTTGGTTTTGGTTTCAGGCTAATCAGAATGAATTTGGAAGAACAGTTCTCACATTAAAGCTTAAAATTTGATTGATTTGACTTGTTTGTATATGATCTCGGATCGGAATTTTTACAATTTGGTTAGCTCTGTTAGGTGATTTGGGACATAGGAGCGTGATCGGAATAGATTTTGGAGGTCCGTTGAAGGTTTAGGCTTGAATTGGCGAAACTAAGATTTTGGCATATTCTGGTTGATAGGTGGGATTTTGATATAGAGGTCGGAATGAAATTCTGGAAGTTGCAGTAGTTCCGTTATGTCATTTGGCATGTGTGTGCAAAATTTCAGGTTATTCGGACATGGTTTGGTTGGGTTTTTTATCAAAAGAGGAATTTGGAAGTTTTTACAAACTTAGGCTTGAATCCGAGGTGTTTTGGTTGATTTAGTGTTGTTTGAAGTGTTTTGATGATTGGAACAAATTTGAATAAGGTATTAGGATATGTTGGTGCCTTTGGTTGAGGTCCCGGGGGCCTCGGGTGAGTTTCGGGTGGCCAATCGGACCATTTTGGAGTTCAGAAAATTGCAGAAAAATCTGTCCAGCAGTTGCAGACATTTTGGTCTTCGCGTTCGCGAGTGGATCCTCGCGGTCGCGAAGGGTAAGGAAGGGAGGCGTCAGGTTTGGCCTTCACGTTCGCGAAGGGGAGTCGCGTTCGCGAAGGGTTGCGATTTGAGGCATCGCATTCGCGAGAGGCCAGGCCGCGTTCGCGTAGGGTCTTTTGGATCAGTTGTCTTGGGGTCAAGTGTTCATCGCGTTCACGAAAGAGTGAGCGCGTTCACGAAGGGTAGGGACGAGGAAAGCATCGCGTTCGCGATTGTCATGTCGCGTTCGCATAGAAAAGTTGGTCAAAGTAAGTTTGTGCTTCGCGAACGCGAGGGTTTGACCGCGTTCGCGAAGAAGGAAAGTCAGGCCTGGGAAGAATGTTTTTAAGTCGTCTTGTCCGCGATTTTGGGTCTATTTTCACCCATAGTTGATCATTTTGAGAGCTTTTTGAAGGAGATTAAAGAGGGATTCAAGGGGAAACGATTTGAGGTAAGATTTTTGGACTTAAAACTTGATTCTATTGTGAATTTCACCTAGAAAATCATGAAAACTAAGCCTAAAAATTGAAGAACTGTGAGGCCCCGTAAAATTTTTTGGCTCAAAACCTAGTATCTTGTGGTGTCGACTCTGAATATGTTTTAGGAATCCGACACTTGATTTGGAGCTTGCGGCAGTTGTGTTTGCTTTGAAAATATGGCGGCATTATTTATATGGGGTCCATGTGGATGTGTTCTCAGACCACAAGAGTCTCCAGTATTTGTTCAAGCAGAAGGAATTGAATTTAAGGCAGCGACGGTGGTTAGAATTACTCAAGGATTATGATATGAACATTTTGTACCATCCAGGGAAGGCGAACGTGGTGGCTGACGCTCTCAGTCGGAAATCTATGGGTAGTTTGGCTCATTTGGGAGTGGATCAAAGGCCCTTGGCTCGGAAGGTTTATCAATTGGCCAGTCTAGGGGTTTGTATTTCGACATCAGACGAGGGGAATGTTATGGTACATAATGGAGCAGGATCATCACTCGTAGCGAAAGTCAAGGAAAAGCAGTTTATCGATCCAGCATTGGCTCAAATGAAGGAAGCAGTTTTGAGTAACAAGACTTCGGCATTTTCACTCGGCGGCGAGGATGGTGTATTGCGGTGTCATGGTAGGCTGTGTGTTCCAGATGTGGATAAGCTTTGGGAGAGGGTAATGGCGGAGGCTCATAATTCCAGGTATTCCGTGCATCCAGGTTCTACGAAAATATATCATGACCTCAAGGAGATTTATTGGTGGAACGGTATGAAGAGGGGTGTGGCGGACTTTGTATCTAAATGTCCGAATTGTCGACAAGTGAAGGCTGAGCATCAGCGGCCCGGTGGGTTAACTCAGCTTATGGAAATACCAATGTGGAAATGGGAGATGATCAACATGGATTTCGTGGTAGGATTACCTCGCACTCAGCGCAAGTTCGACTCAATTTGGGTAATAGTGGATCGACTCACCAAATCAGCTCGCTTCTTGCCAGTCAAGTCCACCGATACTGCAGAACAGTATGCTAAGTTGTATATCAAGGAGATAGTAAGGCTTCATGGCACTCCACTTTCTATTATCTCGGATCGAGGGGCCCAGTTCACAGCTAATTTTTGGAAGAAATTTCAGTAAGGTTTGGGTACTCAGGTGAATCTCAGCACAGCTTTCCATCCACAGACTGATGGTCAAGCGGAGCGGACTATTCAGACGCTTGAAGATATGTTGCGGGCTTGTGTCTTGGATTTCAAAGGTAATTGGGATGATCACTTGCCACTTATAGAATTTGCTTACAATAACAGCTTTCATGCTAGCATTCAAATGGCCCCATTTGAGGCATTGTACGGAAGGAGGTGCAGGTCTCCGATCGGATGGTTTGAAGTGGGTGAAGCAGAATTAATAGGACCGGATCTTGTGCACCAGGCTATGGAGAAAGTTAAAGTCATTCAGGAAAGGATGAAAACTGCTCAGAGTCGCCAGAAATCCTATGCGGACGTTCGTCGAAGAGAATTGGAATTTCAAGTTGATGATTGGGTGTTCTTGAGGGTATCTCCTATGAAGGGAGTCATGCGATTAGGGAAGAAAGGTAAGTTGAATCCTAGGTACGTCGGGCCGTACCGGATCGTTCAAAGGGTAGGGCAGGTGGCCTATAGGTTGGAATTGCCTCCTGAAATGTCATTAGTGCACCCGGTGTTCCATGTGTCTATGTTGAAGAAAGTAGTTGGAGATCCGTCCACTATCGTGCCAGTCGAGACTATCAAGGTTAATGAAGAGTTGTCGTATGAGGAAGTTCCGGTTGCCATTCTTGATAGACAAGTCCGTAAGTTGAGAAATAAGGAAGTTGCCTCAGTTAAGGTGTTGTGGCAAAGTCAACAAGTTGAGGAAGCTACATGGGAAGCGGAGAAGGAAATGAAAGAGAAATATCCCCATCTGTTTGATCAAGTCTAGAAGAAATTATGTGGCCTTTCTATCTCTAAAACAACTATCATTGTGTCCGAATTGGTTCCTTCCTAAATGCTAGTGAAGTCCCTCTAGTTGTGCAAGACTTATAGGTGTTGTGATTGTTTTGAAGTCATGTGAACATCTCTTTGGTAAATGAAAATTTTACAAAGAACTCTTGTGATAAGTAATCAATTAATTGTTGTATATGTTAGTAATGAATTATTTGTATGCATGTAGTATGTTGAAATGTCTAAATTATGTGAAACTCATTGAAATAACTGATTCATAAGCAAAACGTATCAAAGTGATCAAAATGTGTGCAATTGTTAAAGTAGGAAAATTGT
>NW_017672901.1:0-1608 GCF_001879085.1 Nicotiana attenuata
GCCAATAACTCTGACCCTCCTACATCAATACACAACCAATCCCCAAATCTCAAAGCAGTACACAATACACGGTATATGAACCTGAAGCTGACGGCAAAACCATACTGGAGCTGAGTCAAAGCTGTCTTGAGCTTCTGAAAGCTCTCCTCACACTCGTCCGACCATACAAATAAAGCACCCTTCTGAGTCAACTTGGTCAAGGGCGATGCAATGGATGAAAATCCCTCAACAAATCGGCAATAATAGCCTGCCAACCCAAGAAAGCTACGAATCTCTGTGGCTGAGGACGGTCTAGGCCAACTCTGAACCGCCTCTATCTTCTTTGGATCAACCTGGATACCCTAGCTGGACACCACGTGTCCCAAGAAAGCTACTGAACTGAGCCAAAACTCACACTTGGAGAACTTTGCATAAAGCTTCTCCTCCCTCAATCTCTGCAATACAACTCGCAAATGCTCCGCGTGCTCCTCCTGACTACGCGAGTACACCAGAATATCATCAATGAAAACAATAACGAACGAATCCAGATAAGGCCGAAATACACTGTTCATCAAATGCATGAACGCTGTTGGGGCATTGGTCAGCCCGAAAGACATGACAAGAAACTCATAGTGACCATATCTAGTCCTGAAAGCAGACTTAAGAATATTTGAGTTCCTGATCTTCAACTGGTGATAGCCCGAACGGAGATCAATCTTGGAAAACACCCTCGCTCCCTGAAGCTGGCCGAACAAATCATCAATGCGAGGCAGGGGATACTTGTTCTTAATTGTTACCTTATTCAATTGCCTATAATTGATGCACATTCTCATTGTGCCATCCTTCTTCTTCACGAACAGAATTGGCGCACCCCAAGGTGACACACTAGGACGAATGAACCCCTTATCTAGGAGTTCCTGAAGCTGCTCCTTCAATTCTTTCAACTCAGCTGGTGCCATACGATATGGCGGAATAGAGATGGGCTGAGTGCTCGGCACCAGGTCAATACCAAAATCAATGTCTCTGTCCGGTGGCATGCCCGGCAGGTCTGCAGGAAATACATCAAGGAAGTCCCTCACAACTGGGACAGAATCAATAGTGGGAGTCTCAGCTCCAACATCCCGCACTAACGCTAGATATGAAAGACAACCCTTCTCAACCATACGTTGGGCCTTCAAGAAGGAAATCACTCTACTCGGAACATAATCAGTCACACCATGCCACTCGATCCGCGGTACACCCGGCATGGCCAAAGTGACTGTCTTAGCATGACAGTCTAGAATATCTCAGTAGCTCAGTGGTAGAGCGGTCGGCTGTTAACCGATTGGTCGTAGGTTCGAATCCTACTTGGGGAGATTTGATTGATTCTGAATTAAAGAATTAAGAATAAAGGGGCTCGCTTTGCCCGTTAAGAGTAGGTAACCCGTTCCCTGTCTTTGTTTCTATTGCATTCTATCTCATCGTATCACATTCTGTTCTGCGAGATTAGAAAATCACCATCAATACCTCGGTCTAGGTCCGAGATAATCCTTTGTTCCATAGCCCTGGGCTATTACAACTGCCAATTAAGAAGTCTCAGATGTACTAGCACTGCATCTTTGATGCAGTCATCGATTCTCCCGAGAGGTC
>NW_017672901.1:2984-7807 GCF_001879085.1 Nicotiana attenuata
TTTTGGCCCAAACCTTTGGCACCTATATGTATACATTGTGATAGTCAAGCGAAAATAGGTAGGGCAGGGAGCGTTATGTATAACGGTAAATCTCGTCATATTCGACGGAGACACAATACCGTTAGACAACTACTCTCTAGTGGTGTTATCACAATTGACTACGTAAAGTCAAGAGATAACGTGTCGGATCCACTTATAAAAGGCCTATCTAGAGAGGCGGTTGAAAGATCATCAAAGGGAATGGGGTTAAAGGCCTAGGACAAGTCATCATGGCGGTAACTCTACCTAGCAGACTGGAGATCCCAAGAGCTAGGTTCAAAGAGATCAAATAAAGTTATGAATGGCAGTTCAACATTGTCAACTAACTCAACCCATTCTCGTGATGAAGACAATGTTCAAAAACGAGGTAAAGCATTAAGGCTTTTTTGATGAGTCAATAAAGCTTAAAGCTTTTTAATGATTTGCTAAGTCTGGCAGGATATGACCAGATAGTGTGTCTTTAGGATTACACGTTTAGGAATCACCCATGTGAGTGTGAAGTGTAAGCCGCTTCAAGGAGAATGAAAGTAAAGTCTCATTCTCTAAGCACTCATGAAACCAGGCGGTGTCCATGGCTGAAACGAACAAAACCGTGAGAACCATAGATGGTTAAGGATTGATTGTGTGACTTATGTTGTCTAGGTATACAACAAAGCTCGACGGTTCAAAGATATCAAATCTACCGATTGACCGAGTATATCCGATATAAGTTCACTACGGAAAGTTCAAAGGGAAACCTACTTATCCAGATGCAATCAATTCTTGCTTGTAAAACACACACACGTCCATGCATTCCTTTGAGTTTATAGCCATTCCCCATTCATGTGGGGGATTGTTGTGTTTGTTATTTAACAAATAATAACAAAAGAGGTGTGAATGAAAAATGGTGGGAAAAGAAATGGAGGGATGATCCGCGACCCGGTCCGGTCTAGTCCGTTTTTCTTTTCCGGATTAATTTAAATTCGTTTTAAATTTCTCGCAAAAATTTCCAACAGCCATGGCTGTTCTGAAACAGTGTCACACCTGTTCCAACAGCCATGACTATTCTGAAAAGTTGCAAACCTCTTCAGAGGGTTACACCTGTTCCAACAGCCATGACTGTCTGAAAGGTTGCAAACCTCTTCAGAGGGTCACACCTGTTCCAACAGTCATGACTATTCTGAAAGGTTGCAAACCTCTTCAGAAACATCACCAAGTTGGCTATAAATAGACCTTCAAATCCCAGAATATTCACTTACAAAATTTTCTGATTATCTTCTTCTTCTTCTGCACTAAAATTCTAGTGTGTTTTGCTGTCATCGAGTGGTTCGCTGATCATCGGCGTTTTTGGTACCAACACTTCGGTGAGTTAAATCGTTCTATCCTGGGAGGATATATTCCATAACCTTGGGTACTTGAGGGGAATAATTTCCTTAAGGACACATTGTGTATTCAGTGGGCTCGGTTTGTTCCTTCAACGTTTCAAAAATTATTTTGAAGTTCGAATATTATTTTTCAGAATTGTTTCTACTAACTTTCTGTTTTATTTTTCAGAAAGATTACTGTTTTATTTACTTACAGCAATACAGATAAATAACAATAAGCCAATCCAAACGCGCTCTTTATAGTATCAGAAATGAAACGAAGTATTAAGACTGCAAAACTTGAGTTAAGCAAAGCATTTGGTTCAGTTACTATGGAAGGATAGTGAATTGTACGTATCAGTCAATTATGGTTAGTCTCTCTCACGCTTATTCCATGCTCTATATCTTCTTTATTATTTTTCTATTTCTATTTTTTTCTATTATATAGAGAAGAGAAGATGGTCGACCAATGGCATCTTTGCAAATCAAGCTTCTTTTAAAGGCAAAACAGTAATTTTGTCATTAATTGTTAAATAGAAATTCTAGAAGGATCCGATTTTTCATTCTCATCTCTAACTGTAAAAAGGAAAGAACAGACCTATAAGCAGCAGCTCTTCTCTTCATCTTCTCATCCGGGTATATTTTCCATTTAATTTTTGCTCAAATTTCTTTCTATTGTTTTCAGGCCTCATTTGTTTTTTTTTTAAGATTAAGACGTCTGAATCTGAATACACATTTAAATATCAAGATATGTATTAAGATTAAGACATATGAATCTCAATACACATCTGAATATATTAAGATGTGTATTAAGATCTGAATAGAAATAATTAAGACTGTTTGATTTTTAACATCTGAATGTATAAAATTTATCTTTATTTGATGATTTATAAACATAAAATTCAAATGAAATACTAACTAATGTAATATTCTATCAATAAAATATATAATTTTTTAAAATATGATAGTTGTTGATGGTGATGGCTAACGGGTGAATGTCGACTAGAGGCGGTGGTTGGTGGTAGTTTTGGTTGATGATGGTGGTTCATGCTAGTAGCTAGTAGTGATTGGTAGTGGTGGCGATTATGATTGAGGATGGCGGTGGTGGGTGGTGATAGTTAATAATGGCGGGTGGTGGTAATAGTTGTGACCGAGGAAGGTGGTGGATGGGTGGTGGTAGGTTATAAGATGGGCAATACCGGTTCTGGTTGTTGATGGTGATGGGGTGGTCAGTTGTGGTAGTTGAGGTGGATGAGTGTTGATTGTAGGTGAGAATGATGGTGGTCGGAGTGGTGGTGATAGTGGGTGGTGATGGTTGATAATGGTGGCGGCTATGATTGAGGATGATGGTGGCGTGGTGGTGGTGGTGGGGGTAGTGGTGGTGGCATGGTGGTAGTTGATAATGGTAGGCGGTGGCAGTAGTTAATAATAATATGTGATAGCATCTTAATGAAATTAAGTCTCTGTTATAGATCTTAATCATACAGACCTATTCAGACCCATTAAGTGGTTGTGAAGTAAAAAAAAAAATACTTAATGATTAAGATCTGAATAATTAAGATTCAGACTTTAAAAACAAACGCACTTAATGTCCGAGATCTGAATGATTAAGATTCAGACCTCCATTAAGTGCAAACAAATGAGGCCTCAGTCTTTCTACTTTTTGGTCTACCTTTGTTGAATCTGTTTTGGTTTTTGCCCTTTTTTCGCTCTTTTGGTTCATTGTTGTTTCCTTAACATTGTATTTTTCTTTCTCTAATTTTATTACGTTGTTCTCTCGGTATTCCTAACAACAACTTGTGGTTTCTCTCTCCCTCTCGGGCAATTCTCGAGGCTGGCATATATATATTTTTGGTTTTTGTTTTGCTTTCAAGCAGAGGTGGATCCAGGATTTAAACCCTATGGGTTCAACTTTTAAGGTTTTTAGTATTGAACTCATTATATTTGTAAAGTTATGGGTTCATATCTACTATTTTTGTAATTTAATGAATTTTGACACAAATTCTTACTCCGCGTCAAAAGTTATGGGTTCAGAACTCTACATACGCCCCTGCTTTCAAGGAAGATTTTTTCCTCATAAATAGGAGCTTTGTATAATTGTATTGAACTATGATTATATTTTAAGTAGGTATTGCGAAAATAAAACAGAGGATTATTTTTTGTTCTTTTCACATTGTGGTTTTATTTTTGTTTTATGTATAATCTGCTATTAACTGGCATGTTAATTTGTTGGTCATACTTTACAAAAAAATATGCTTCTTCTCTCTCTTAAATTTTGTTTATAAGAATTTGTCTTCACTAAAAACTTAATCTTGGCAAAGCATTCCAACCAGAAGTTGCAGTATATTAGACCTCGCCCGTGAAGTAAATCATCGCACCTACGGTCCAACCAATTGGGAGAGAATCAATAGATTCCTTTTCGGGAGCGATTCATCCTTCCCGAACGCAGCATACAACTCTCCATTGTACTGCGCTCTCCAAGTGTGCTTGTTCCCCCCTTCTTCCTTACCCTGGCAAGTCTTTGTGAAATAACTCCGATAAGAAGAAAAAAGAAGGCGTTAAGAGACCCTCCTGGCCCAACCCTAGACACTCTAAGATCCTTTTTCAAACCTGCTCCCATCCATAATAAAAAATAACACAAACTGACAATACTCTGAAAATCCACCAAACCTAAAGGTACTGTCTTAAAGTCAATATAGAACCAATGGTTAAAGTTATGAGTTACTTTAAGAATCTATTATATAGAAGAGAGAAGATGGTCGACCAATGGCATCTTTGCAAATCAAGCTTATTTTAAGGGCAAAACAGTAATTGTGTCATTAATTGTTAAATAGAAATTCTAGAAGGATCCGATTTTTCATTCTCATCTCTAACTGAAAAAAGGAAAGAACAGACCCACAAGCAGCAGCTCTTCTCTTCATCTTCTCATCCGGGTATGTTTTCCATTTAATTTTTGCTCAAATTTCTTTCAATTGTTTTCAGTCTTTCTACTTTTTGGTCTACCTTTGTTGAATCTGTTTTGGTTTTTGCCCTTTTTTCGCGCTTTTGTTTCATTGTTGTTTCCTTAACATTGTATTTTTCTTTTTCTAATTTTATTACGTTGTTCTCTCGATATTCCTAACAACAACTTGTTGTTTCTCTCTCCCTCTCGGGTAATTCTCGAGGCTGGCATATATATATTTTGGTTTTTGTTTTGCTTTCAAGCAGAGGTGGATCCAGGATTTAAACCCTATGGGTTCAACTTTTAAGGTTTTTAGTATTAAACTCATTATATTTGTAAAGTTAGGGTTCATATCTACTATTTTTGTAATTAATTGAATTTTGACACAAATTCTTACTCCGCGTCAAAAGTTATGGGTTCAATTGAACCAGTCGTTAGAACTCTACATACGCCCCTGCTTTCAAGGTAAGATTTTTTTTCTCATAAATAGGAGCTTTGTA
>NW_017672901.1:9650-37843 GCF_001879085.1 Nicotiana attenuata
TAATATATATATGCATGAATCTTTTACAATTAGTCTTGTAGCTTCCAGATAAGGCTCCCACACCATTAGATGTCCTATGTCCAAAGTTTTGCAGCATTACTATGGTGGCTGTTTTGTAGTTCGTAGCTATCGTATTTGGTATTCTTACCGTTATCGCTTGTTCATTTATGTGAAGTAACTACTAAACTAAGTACCATATTCTTTGTGGGACATGTATCTTTTGAAATGTATGCTCCTCAAGTTCATCATTTTGTACTGTAAATTTCTAAAAAAGTTATACTGTTAACTTTCTATTTAAAAGTCAGCAGAAGACAAATATGTAATACTAGAATGAATATTTACACAGGTGGTTAGACGTTTGATTGTAAGAGTTTAAACACTTAATGAAGTTAACATAGAAGGCTTGACGATATTCAAATAACCCTAAAACTGTCAATTGGGTCGAGCATAGAAATTAAATTTTTTTACAGAGCTTAATTACTCCCTTGGTTTATAGCAAGGCAAAAGTTTTCAGTTCAAAAGAATAAATGGCTCAGAAGATATTAAACCTCCACGTTTTTCTCCAGTTTTGGTCTAATTGCAGTTTTGCTGCAATCTTTTTTTTTTTCTTGCAGTTTTGTTGCAATCTCTTTGCAGTTTTGCTGCAATTTTATGTTCAATATTTGCTGCAGTTTTGGTCTAGCTATGAAGCAGTTTTACTGCAATTTTTGTCCAGTTTTGATGGGTTTTTTTTTTATGGAATGGGTCTTGAAGATATGAATTAAGGTTTTTTAAAAAAGTAGAAGAAGATCGTCGATCAAGGGAGAGTTTTTCTCATGGTGGATAGCCACGTCATTCATTATATTATAGCTAAATATGTGTGGCATCTGATATGGAGGGTCGTTAATAGTAAGGGTAGATGTAGGCTAAAAATTAGGCGACATGGGTATAATTTCTATTAAAATTTAACGGAGGATAAAAGTAACCTATTTCGAATAGTTCAAGGGTAAAATTCACATGATCGGAATGCAGGTTCATTTTAGGAACATCAACATTGTGTCACGACCCCAAATCCGATCGTGATGGAGCCCAACACTAATGCTAGGCAAGCCCGACCAATTAAACACTCTCAACCCAAATACGCAAACTGTTAACCAATAATACCATTAAAATAGTAAGTATCAAGTTCCAAATCCGGAATTTAGATAAAATAGTACGAAAAATAATAACGAATATATCAAACAATTCCCTAATAGATCCGGAGTCACGAGTCTAGAGCCTCTAAATGTAACAGAGTGTTATATTCATAGTAATAAAGAAAAGTCTAGGATAGGAAAAGACAGTGCAATAAAGGGAAGAAGTCGGGTCCTGCGGACGTCAGGCAGCTACCTCAACAACTCCTAAACCGAAATCCAAGATGACAGTAAGCAGCTCCACTAAGTCTCCGGAGCACCTGAATTTACACACATGGTGCAGGGAGTAAAGTGAGTACTTCCAACTCAGTGAATAATAAACATATATAATGACTGAAAGTAAAAAATCCCGAAATATTACAATATAAAGCTATAATCAACGATTCAGCACGTTTAACGATGAAACAACAGCAAGCAATGACAATTTAAGACAAACAGATATAAAATGCATGAATGCAATGCAATACACATGACCGCTGCGGCGCGCAGCCCGATCCATTTGGGTACCCGCGCTCACTGAGGGGGTTCAGACTCCGGAGGGGCTCCTACAGCCCAAGCGCAATATCATCGTAGCATTCGCTGCGGCGTGCAGCCCGATCCATACTCAGTCCAGATATATATGTACATGCAAGCCACTCGGGCACAGTCAAAGTGTTCATCTTTTAGTTTCAATTATTAGGAGTTATAGAGCTATGTGTTTAAGTCTTCATTTATTTACTAAACATTTCAAAATAGTGTCTAACTCAGGACTGATATTATGAAATATGCTAAGCATCATAGAAACAGTGATGAGGATCCCTGAAGGATGCAAATGATAGGCACAAAGCCCCAACATATTCATAAAATCCAAGTAGGATGATTACCAAACAAATTTCTAGTCAAGAACACCGTACGAACATCAATCGGAACAGACTGGGTCACAATCCCCAGTCACAATCGACCCCGCACTCGTTAGAGTGCGTTTCTCGCCTCAATATAGCGTCACAATGTGATATACCGGGGTTTCAAACCCTCAGGTCATCATCTACATCTATTACTCACCTCAAGCCGGCCACAAGTCTAGCTCGCTATGCCTTTGCCTTTCGAATCAACCTCTTCACGCGCCGAATCTGATTAAAACCACAACGAATTCATTACAGTAGGCTAAAGAAACATAACCCAATCGAAAAGACTCGAAAAATACCAAAATTTACGAAGTTGGCAAAACCCGAGCCCCGGGACCGCTTCTCGAAAAATTACAAAATTTACATCACCGGACTCCTCGTCTCGCCACGAGTCTATACATATCAAATTTACCAAAATCGGGGTTCAAATGCCCTTTCAAACTCCATTTTTACATCTTAGCTTTTCAAGCCCTAGCTTAACCCATTTTTAGCATTTGATCCCTTGAATTTCAGTGATAAATCCATGTTTTTACACCATAATAACATAATCCGAGTCCCATAATTCATACCTGATGAAACCCCTTCGAATTCTCTTCAAAATCGCCCAAGAAACCGCCTAAGTTGAAGTCCAAAATAGTTTTCCTTCTCTTTCAAATTCGTGAACACTGTTCACTTTAATTCCAGGTTGATTTTCGCTCCTGCGGTTAAATTACCGCACCTGCGGTCACCGCATCCNAGAAGCTAGAGGGTCTATAAAAGCTTGACGAAAAAGAAAAGTTTTGAACTTTAAAAGGTTTATCAACATGCGTATGTACCATGCTTATTCAGATCATGTTAACAACAGCAAGTAAACATAATTCTTCCCTTTAAATACGTATTCAAATTTTGGTGGATCTTCTGCCTATATGTGAAGAAATTACCAACCTCTTGAGTGGATCTTTATAGAAAAAAGCACTTTTGTACAAGTTCATGTATGTATATATTATAATTGCCTGGTCTAGGACTATGATAAATATCATTTGCTCATAAAGTCTTAGGATATGCACCATAACTAGAAGATTTCTTCTTAGTGATCTATATCGACCCAACAAATTAAAGCATTTATAGACTTAGAGAACCTATCAAGGATTTCATGAGCCAGGAGCCTACTTCAGGTGAATAGGCTTCCTTTTCTGGCAAAGAACTAAAACTATAGAGTTAGTATCAGTATAGTAAAAGTGCTTCTTTTTTATCCATGGAATGATAACTGATAAGGCGTCATTGACTAACCACATCGGTTTCTTCTTCATTAATTTTTATATGGGCTTAGATACCAAGTCTCTAAATTTATAAGCAGCAACCTGCTACTCTGCTTCAACACTTTCTTAATATCAACAAGTAGGCACGCTAAAGCAATATTATCCTCAGTTTTCATTTGAATGTGAAGCTCACCGTATTGCCACCAGTATTTAATTATAATAATATATATGCATGAATCTTTTACAAATTAGTTCTTGTAGCTTCCAGAATAAGGCTCTCACACCATTAGATGTCCTATGCCAAATTTTCCAGCATTATTTATGGTGGCTGTTTTGTAGTTCGTAGCTATCTATTAGGTTATTCTTGTCGTTATCGCTTGTTCATTTATGTGAAGTAACTACTAAACTAAGTACCATATTCTTTGTGGGACATGTATCTTTTGAAATGTATGCTCCTCAAGTTCATCATTTTGTACTGTAAATTTCTAAAAAAGTTATACTGTTAACTTTCTATTTAAAAGTTAGCAGAAGACAAATATGTAATACTAGAATGAATATTTACACAGGTGGTTAGACGTTTGATTGTAAGAGTTTAAACACTTAATGAAGTTAACATAGAAGGCTTGACGATATTCAAATAACCCTAAGACTGTCAATTGGGTCGAGCATAGAAATTAAATTTTTTTACAGAGCTTAATTACTCCCTCGGTTTATAGCAAGGCACAAGTTTTCAGTTCAAAAGAATAAATGGCTCAGAAGATATTAAACCTCCACGTTTTTCTCCAGTTTTGGTCTACTTGCAGTTTTGCTGCAATCTTTTTTTTTTCTTGCAGTTTTGTTGCAATCTCTTTGCAGTTTTACTGCAATTTTATGTTCAATATTTGCTGCAGTTTTGGTCTAGCTATGAAGCAGTTTTACTGCAATTTTTGTCCAGTTTTGATGGATTTTTTTATGGAATGGGTCTTGAAGATATGAATTAAGGTTTTTCAAAAAAGTAGAAGAAGATCGTCGATCAAGGGAGAGTTTTTTTCATGGTGGATAGCCACGTCATTAATTATATTATAGCTAAATATGTGTGGCATCTGATGTGGAGGGTCGTTAATAGTAAGGGTAGATGTAGGCTAAAAATTAGGCGACATGGGTATAATTTCTATTAAAATTTAACTGAGGATAAAAGTAACCTATTTCGAATAGTTCAAGGGTAAAATTCACATGATCGGAATGCAGGTTCATTTTAAGAACATCAACATTGGTGGTATTATCAATTGATGCCATAAAATAGAGCTCCAAGTAGCTAGATATGAAATCAACGTATGCTGTCTTTTTCCATTCATTCTCATTGCTCTTCGCCTATTTTTTTTTTAAAATGTAGTTTTGCTTGGAATTTGCTTTTAAATTTGTATTTCATTCATGTTATAAATAGAATTTTATTTATGGTGAATGTCTATATTTAGGGAGATTCTAGGGTTTATTACTTGGTGGCTAAGTCACCCTCTCCCTATAAATAGAGGGTTCTATTCCATTGTAATCATCCCAAATCAATAAGAATTCTCTCTCTCTACTTTTCTCTGCACTACTCTTATTCTTCTTTTATTATTTTATAACACGTTATCAGCACGAGACTCTAACCAATTGAGTGGAAGCTTTGGGATTGAGCATAATGATTGTCAATTATTCCATGAACTTCCTTCATGATTAAATTCTGAATTTAAGGTAAGTATTTTACTGTATTTTTCTCTTTTATTCTATACTTTGATTTTAAATACAAGCAAAGACAACAAAGTTTGAGTATAACTCTAATGGAGTTTTAACCACCTGAAGTGGTAAAATTTATATGCCTCGCCATGATCAAATTCATGTATGATTGTCGACAAGAAGTGAAAACCCGTCCCATTGAATTTGCTCCATTCTCATTCCCTTAAGAGAATGTGATAGCAATATGTGATAAGTCTGAAAGAAGACAAAATTATTACTGTGAATGTATCAATGGATGTGGACGTGGCAATAGACGAAATTATAATCGTCATCATTTGTGGTAATGAGAACAATAAGGATTCTCAAAATAATCTTTCACTCTGTGAAAAATATTTGTCATTAATTTGACATGAGATTTTGTAAAGCACATATAGATGATTATGGTCCATTCATGATGTGAATGCGACAATATCTGATTTATGAATACATATTCATTCTTCAAAGAATATGAACGTGCTAGTGGTAGTGAATATACCGCACTCACCTCTAAAAGGAGGTTTGAGATGATATAAGAAAATAATGTCATTATATGGNTCAAAGTTGAGGAAACAAGTTAGTTTTTCTAACATGAGGGGGAGACATGATAAACAGTTGAGAAAAAGTTACGTGGAATGAATTATCATTTGTTCATATAGATCCTCGAATAAGATAATATGAACTTGAAGTTCATAAAAAGATAATTAATGTGCAATATATTGCAAAGCATGCTAGACGCATTTGCTTGCCCAAAGAAAGTAACTATATTCTCATTGCAAATGCTCATATTAATTCCTAGAAGGACAAAGTCTATGGTACGCTTATAGCATACAGACAAATCGGTTTCAAATAAAACTTCTTGATAAAGAAGATGAGCAAATGATCAAAATGATCATAATAAAGGAGGCAAGTGATCTAGAAGATCACATGAAATAACACTTCATAAAATCTCATGAAAGATTCAGGTACCTGAATATATGAATGAAGAGATCTCTATGTTATGTCTTTATGAAAAATAAGAAGGTTGGAACCGATATAAAATATTTGTCGACGACATCTATAATTGCGCTAAATATATATGAGGATCTCAAGTCTGGAGAAACACCCTATGAAAGACATGTAGTTTTGAACATGTAGTTCAAACACTTGAAAGAATAAAAGTCAATGGTGTGTGCAATCACTTTTATTTATCTTATATGTCTAGGGGGAGTTAATACGCATTGTACTCCTTTTCCCTTACAAGGTTTTGTCCCACTGGGTTTTCCTTGCAAGGTTTTTAACGAGGCAACCAAAAGGCGTACTGTTAGATATGTGTACTCTTTTTCCTTCTCTAGAATTTTTTTCCCAATGGGTTTTATTTTTGTTAAGTTTTTAACGAGGCACATCATCTGTTGAATAGACATTCAAGGGGGAGTGTTATAAATGGAATTTTATTTATGGTGAATGTCTATATTTAGGGAGATTCTAGGGTTTATTACTTGGTGGCTAAGTCACCCTCTCCCTATAAATAGAGGGTTCTATTCCATTGTAATCATCCCAAATCAATAAGAATTCTCTCTCTCTACTTTTCTCTGCACTACTCTTCTTCTTCTTTTATTATTTTATAACAATTCAGATGTTTTACCTGAAAGTACAAGTAGTGGATTGATATACCGTCTTTGCATATTTGGTAGGACTAATTCACTTGGCCACTTGTAGTTCTTGATAGTTTGGTTTGCTCTACTTTTAGTTCAGTACGTGAAATGCACAAGGATTATATGATTCATGTGTATGTATAAATGGGATGTGTACATACATTCACATATATATGTGTGCTATCTTTTAACATATATGAAGTATGTATTATGAACATGCTTTTATGATGACTACTTTCAACTTCTTCTATTTTTCTTTGTTTGCATATTATAACTGCTGAGCGAAAATCAAAGCAAAAGTTACTTACCATAGTTGCTGAAGAGTTAAAAGTTCCTCCTCCTCCACTTAGAATGGTAATGGCTATGAACTATTCATCTTGGTACCTATTTTTGTTCAATTCCTCATCATTCCATTCCTTATATATTTATGCTTATCATTATGATGGTAAGGCATAAATCACTTCACGCACTTCCATGAAATAGCCAGTCTTGGATTGCTTATTATGTGTTTTAGTTTATTTATTTCATTGTCTTTATGTTGTAGTTATGCACATGCTTCAATTGGTTCTAACATGCCTATAAAAAGAGTTACTTTGTACTTTATGTTGTCTTTATTTTTCTTTTGTGCAAGCTATTTATTTAATTATTTCGCCTCATTTAAGCAAATTAGTTTGATTCAAATGACAACCTTGATGTGTTAGGTTCAATGATATGTTTTGTTATAATTATAATTGTGTGTGTTCAGTATCTTGGCTGTTATTGAAATTTCATTTATTCAGGTACTATATTCTATCTCTAAGATACCCTTTCATTGACGAATGATTGGTGCATTTCTTCATTGAATTAAACTGCTGATAAAGAAGTTACTTACTTTTGCAGGAGGCTTCTGATGTTTTTACCATACTACAAATTCATAGATTCCTTAAGTTATGCCATTCTTACCCGTCTCAACCAGTTGAAGCACGTAAAGATACTTACTAAGACCCAGTAACAATCAAAGCTTATAATATGGACAAAGATGTATGAAGGAGTTGAATTACCTATTTATCTTGACTTATCAAGGGTAACTCAATCATGCAGTTACAGTAACTACTTACTAGCAGAAGATGTTTCAGAAACCAAGACATGAACAAGTAGTGCCTTTGGTCTATTACTTTGTATAGTTTATCTTTAATGAATTTAATTTCATTGAGGGAGTGAGATTTATTATTTCTGAATGCCCATTATGAATATGTATGTTCTGAGTAGTAGGTGGTCGTTAACTTTTGTCGTGATTTACTAAGAATGTGTTGTGCTTTTGTGATAATGAAACTATGGTTGTTCAAACTTCTAATCCTATTTAGGGTTTAAATCACATATGCAACTAAATATTAGACACAAATTCCCTAAGCTATATCAGTATTTTGAAATATTGGGCCCGTGCTATGTATGGGCAAACTTCATCTAGTCTATTATATACAAAAGGAAAGATGGTTGACCAAGGGCATATATGTCATTTCATAAAAATTCAATGTTTGCATTTCTTAATTGCAAAATACACATGGACCCACATTCCTCAAGCCACAACTCTCCTTTAAATGCACTATGCATGTGTTGATTAGACTATTTGTGCAGTGCAAATGCTCATTTCCAATCTTTTTCTCATATTGGAATATTATTAATTTTGTTTTATTCAAATAGAAGTTTCCATAGTGAAAATAAAATTAATTTGTAAATAAAACAACAACAAAAAGAAGTAACGATTTTACAAAATTTTCATATTTACCCATACTATCTTAAAGTAATTTGAAAATAAAAATTAAATAATTTTCATCTATTCATACTATTTGAAGACGATTTCAAACTAAATATTTTTACATCCAAAAGTAATTTTTAAAAATATAGCTTGTTAAACCTCAAAAGTTAATTAACTAAACACCAATAAATAATAATTTTAATAAAATTGTAATGTTGGGCCCGTATACGGGCCTTTCCTCATCTAGTAGCAAAAATAGATATTTATGGTATACCCTACCATTAAGGCGTGAAATACGCTATTTATTTTTTTTTCTCTCTTTCTTTCAGTTAACACACGATTTTCTCTAAAACTCTTAGCAATTTTTTTCTTCGATCTCTCTCTCTTCCTTCTCTCTCTACGAATACAATCTTTTCATTTGGCCGAATAGTGGAATCGCTGAACATGATTGCCAAATCTTAATTTTGCTCAAACTAATTAAAACAAGAACATGATTCACTTCCTGAGATAAAATTATGCTAATTTCCATGAGACAGAAGGCGGACAAGAAGGCCATGCTTTGGCATAGGAGAAGCATGGAACACAATATTCTTATCTGGAAGCATGGAACTTTCTTCTTATCTTTGCTTTTTAGTCACATACAATGATACAAATACATTGTATTCTATACAAATACACTCAAATACATTATATTTTTGTATAAATATATATATTTTTTGCCTATATTTATGTAGTTCCAAGATCTGTATTTTTTGAATACAACCGGATATCACTATGTTTTGTGACTTTTTGTTTGTTTGAATACAGTCGAATTGAATATAGTGAATTGAATTCAATGTATAATAGTGAATATATGTGAATTAAATACAATGTGTACAATCAAATTGAATAGATCGATATACATCCTATTTTCTTGATCTTTTGTTGTTCGAATACAATTGAATTCAATATAGTGAAACTGAATACAATTCAATATTGCGCTTTCCGTTATTAAACACTCGTAATCACTATTTTTTAGACGGATTACGTCATTGTATTTATAAATACATTCGCGCGAATACGTGGAATTCATAATTAAACATCTGTAGTCCCTGTGTTTTTACCTCATTGGATTTATTGATACAGTCGCGTGAATACGTGGAATACAGAACAATTTCAGCGAAATTTATGTAGAAATGATTTTGTTGAGTTATATTAGGAGTGTATCACGTTAATTGATCCTCTTTCCGTTATTAGACAGCTGCCCAAACCTATTTTTAAGGTGATTGTCATTACTTTATTCATGAATACAAGGCGCAAATATATCTGAATACAGTCGCGTATAGCTGGACTCCCCTATTTTTAGGTGATTTTTGCTACTGTATGTCACGATCCGGAATTTCCACCATCGGGATCGTGCACCTAACATTCCACTTGCTAGGCAAGCCAACGTTAGAAAATTATTAAGCCAAACCTTATTCAACTCAGTAAACAACAGTAAATAAGCTGAAATAAAATATAACAAGTGCGGAATATTATAACAACTTCATCATTTATTGCTACCCGGATTTCGTGTCACAATTCACGAACATTCTAGGATTTACTACAAGTATAAGTCTGAAAGGAATATAACTGTTTGAACGAAAGAAACATTAAAGAGAAAAGATAGACGAGGACTTCAAGGTCTCTGAACGCTGACAGATCTACCTTGAGTCTCCGGTGATCCGATACGAGCTGCTATGCCTTACGATCAACTGGGGCCAATACCAAAATCTGCACAGGAAGTGTAGAGTGCAGTATCAGTACAACCGATCCCATGTACTGGTAAGTGTCGAGCTAACCTCAGCGAAGTAGTGACGAGGCTATGACAAGACACCCACAAATAAACCTGTGCAATTTGACAGTATATGTACAAATAACAACAATGAATGAAACTAGACAAGTAATATCGAGAGGGGGCATGCTGAGGGGATCACAAGATAAAGAATCACAGCAGTAATAAGAAATTGATCAACCGATATACCTTGAACAAATAAGAACAAGTAAACACAGTAAAGGAAAATGTACGGCATCACCCTTCGTGCTTTTACTCTCAACCTCACCATATGAATCAATAGAAACGACACGACATCACCCTTCGTGCATTAACTCTCTCATAACGTGGTACGTCATCACCCGTCATGCATTAACACTCACGATGTGGCACGACATCACCCTTCGTACATTAATACTCACAATATGGCACGACATCACCCTTTGTGCATTAACACTCTCCCACACTAAAACAATGAACAATGACAACAAGGAGATAGAAATAACAAGAACAAGTCTTACTTCAACATTTAGTTCCACAACACAAACCTCAACTTTGAATCAATGCTCAATTGTTACCAAAGTCCGTAAACATGATAAGAACGATCAACACAACGATTAACTAGACTAAGCATGGATAATATGATTAAGGAAAGAAACAATTTCAAGAATAAGACCCACCCACATGCTATAACCCGACAACAACACATATGTACTCGTCACTTCACCTATACGCCGTACCCAACATTCAAACACGTAGCAAATAGACAATTAAGTCCTAATCCCTCAAGCCAAGGTTAACCACGATACTTACCTCGCTCCAACGGCAAAACTCAAAGCTCAACCACGGCTTTTCCTCTCAAACAAGCCTCCGAACCAATAGAATCTAGCAAATTACCAACCAAACGATTCAAATTAAGCCTTAGCAACTACCCACGATTGCAAAGAATTCAATTTAGGCCATTATTAAAAAAGTCAACAAAAGTCAACACCCGGGCCCGCTTGGTCGAAACCCGAAATTCGGACCAAAACCCGATTATCCATTAACCCCCGAGCCCAGTTATATAGTTGGTTTTGGAATCCAATCTCAATTTGAGGTCTAAATCCCCAATTTATCATATCACTAACTTCTACCCAAAAAACCCCAATTCCACCCTGAAAACTCTAGGTTTTAGGTTGAAAACTTGTGAAATGTAGTGGAAGATTGAAAGAAACTAGTTTAGAATCACTTACCAATGATTTGGGAAAGATAAGTTCTTTGGAAAATCGCCTCTAGGGTTCTTGAGTTTGAAAATTTGAAGAATGAATAAAAAATCTCGTCTAAGTCATATTTACCCGGCTACAGATGTCGCAAATGCGACCTGGGCTTCGCAAATGCGAGAAATCCATCGCATTTGCGAAGACTCTCACACTTCTGCTATCTTCGCAAATGCGAACTAGGATGATCGCAAATGTGACCAGTGATCGCAAATGCGAAGAATGCCTTCCCCAGACTCACTTCGCAAATGCCAAGGTTGTTTCGCAAATGCGGAACATGTGTGGCCCAGCTACTCTTCGCATTTGCGATGAGTAGCTTGCAAATGCAAACCCCTCAGAGGTCGCAAATGCGATGCTTGATCTCGCAAATGCGAGATCAGAGGCCTGCAACAAGATCTAAAACACCATTAACTTTCCCCAAGTCAAATTTCACTCCGCAGCCTACCCGAAACTCACCCGAACCCTCGAGGCTCCAAACCAAAAGTGCACATTAGTCTAAAAATATCATACGAACTTGCTCGCGCGATCAAATCGCCAAAATAACACCTAGAACTACGAATTGAACACCAAATTAAGTGGAATTTTCATTAAAACTTTGATACTCTTATTTTCACAACCGGACGTCCGAATCACGTCAAACCAACTCCATTTCTATCAAATTTCACAGTGAAGTTGTAAACGTCAATACCACACAAGAGGGGGGGGGGTGATTTGTGTGGTACCTAATTTTCGCGTTAGAAGAACCTGGTTCTTCTAAGTGTTCTAACTACAGCAATTTGCGGAATAATAAATACTGAAAGTAAAGTGCACAGAGATTTTTACGTGGAAAACACCTGGCTCAAAAGGTGAAAAAACCACGACCTACTACTCAGTAGGATTTTCCCAAACTCCACTAAAATTACTAAGCCAAAAACTGCATTTACAAAACTCTTTGTAAACCTAAGGATTAACTCTAATCCCAGTGTAGCACAGAGCCTCAACTGTTGCGACACTTTCAAGTTAACTCTAACTTGAATACTCAGAGTACCTAATACAATTGCTTCTAAGAAAGCTGAAAGGTACAATATGAAAACCTACTACAATTGAACTAGACTTAGAATAAACACAATGATGAAACTGGTTCTTCTATCTTAGTTCATGTAGCTTCAGACGTGCACACTTGTATCTCGCATATGTTGCTTGCAAATCAGACTTGATCTTTTTGCTCTCAAATATGCTTAACTTCTGCTTATGTGCATTTTCTGTAAAAGAGAACAATCGTTATATTTATAGAGTTAGTGATCAGAGTTTGATAAGAACTCGAATTGTGGATCCTTTGACAATTCGAGTCCAAGAACAACTCTAACTCCTAATCCATATTCTTGATCCGGATGTAATTCTCTTTTTATAAGGAGACTTCAACTCCTTATCCTATATGCAATCTTTTCGATCAGTTCAGAAGATATTCATCAAGATATTGCTGCTTGATCTCAAGGACTTATCTTCTTCACGTGCATCTCATGTGTATGGGCCATAACAACTGTGTCTCCTTAGATGAACCTGGTCCTTCACTGAGTTCGTTTGTCATTCTTCAAAACTTCAACTGATCTTGGGCCAACAATTTACCCCATAGGAGGCGTCAAGCCGAGTCCATTAGACAGCAAATTTCGTCGTGTTTCAAGTGAACCTACTTTCTCCTTTTGCTGCTGCCGTTCCCGCCACTGCAGTCCCACCGTCGGCCGGTCGGAATGACCACCGCATACGGCGGATATCAGTAGCCATAATGTAAGTAGTAACTTGGTCCCTAGTAATTTTATCTCCATCACTTTACTATTTCAGTAATAACTGCTACTACTTTGCTACTTTGTGTTAGACTGTTAGCGTAACGTGTATAATATATACACGTTGTATACAAGTTATTGAATGCTGAGTAACGTTATCCTTTATATTTAGATAATGATGGACAAGATTGACGTTGTTATATCCTTTTCAAACACTCTTCCTCTCTTTATGCCAGAAAGTTACTGTGTCCTAATTGGATTTGAACTGTTGAATGCTGACTAACATTATCTATTGGAGGATATAATGATTGACAAGATTAACGTTGTTATTATACCTTCTTCAACGATCCATCAATTCCCTCTCCATGCCAGGAAGTAACTATACAAAATTGTAGGAGTATATACTTAGATTTAGATCGTGTTCACGTCTAGGGTGGGACCCACTTAATGATTTTCTTCGTCAGCTCATGATCTTGTTTGGCCAAGCTTCTAAAATTAGCTTATCGTATTTGGCTAATAAATTTGAAAAGCATTTTTTAGCAAAAAATTAGTATTTGACCAAGTTCTTAAAAAACGATTCTAAGAATATTTTTCTCAAAAAAAAAAAAAAATTTAAAAAGTGTATTTGGAGAGATTTTTTTTTTTTTTAGCTTCTAAAAACCTGCTTGTATTTCTACTCAAGAGCACTTTTTTCCCTTCTAAAAGTTTTCAAACACCTTAACTTTAGGAAAAAAACACTTTTAGCAAACAACAACAAAAAAACACTTTTGACTAAAAAGAAGCTTGGCCAAACAGGCAATAAGTTGTCATATGCAGTGTCAAATTTAACTATATATATATATATATATATATATATATATAATGGATCCTCTTACCTTCTTTGTGCGTTTACTTCTTTATTTTTTGAATGCTCTCGGTAAAAATTGTGCCTCCATTAGTATTAGACCTGCAGGAATCCGACTCTTTCTTCCTGTTCGTACTCTAATTAAAAAGACACTGGTTTTATCAATCCCACTTTTTGGTGAATTTACTTCATTTACAAGAAAATTTGATGTATCATTAGTCTTTAGTCCCAAGCTTATTAAAGTAGATTTATTTTATTTTATTTAGGAATACAGATAATTACTTGTCTGTCTGGATTTGGAAGATTCATTGCAGGAAGGAGGATGAGGTATTTTATATTATATAAGCCTTTTATAAAGAAGGAAACTTTAGTGTTCTTCTGCTGAACTAAACTTGAATACTAAATTGTAGCTTGAAACCTAACTGGTTATAACTTTATTCTCTGATACTTTTCTTACAGCTAATGTAATTACATTTTATTCTATGATACTTGTAGCTTTATTTTATCCTATGATATTTTTCTGAGGGATGTTATCACACGTTAGTAATATAAGTAGCCCTACAATCACACAAAAGAAAATCTATATTTATATATTACTAAAATCTTGTCAGTTTCGACATCATTTTCTTCTTTGCCTTCTTAGACTTGTATTTTCCATTTAAAAATCCATTCCTCTTCCACTATACTTCCAGCACCCCCTCTCTCATATTAGAAGAAACTCAGCTCAAGTACACTCCAGTCACTCAATTTTGACTATATAAATAGTCAAACCAAAGAGGTAATTAGCTTCTATATTGCCATTTTGTCATTTTAGCACGAGCTTAGTGTACGAGATTGTCCTTTATTTGTCATTTTATGCTAAACACAAGGTGTACTATTGCAATTTTAAACGTTTCATAGTTAAATTTCCCAAATCAGGTGGGATACGGTAACTTGGTCTTCTTATTTTTTATTTTTTTGATAACCAAGTATTTTATTACTTACCAAGTGAATTTTTTTTACAAATCAGCATGATCAAAACTCAGTCTGCTGTACCAAAAGAAAAATCACTCCAACTATCAAGACCCAATTTAGAATATGAAATTTTGAAGCACAACTCCTAGGGAGGGTTTCTTCAAAATTCCTCAAAACGATTAGTCGGGTCGTTATAGTAGGTGTCGCTTTAAATGATTTTGAGCAATCCTCACTTCTTAAAGTAATTTTTGAGGTTGAGTTAAACACAGTATCTATTTCTTTAACCGATCTCGCCTAATAGAATGATTTGTGTTGTTAGTTTCTCGAGTAATTTTGAGGGGGAAAAAATAAAAATATAAGGGTATTACAAATTATTTCGTTCAATCTAAGAATTAAAATTTCTAACAGGATAACGTACAAGACATCTAGTTTTCTTTTCATAAGAAGAAATAATACAAGATTTCATTTTTATTTTTATTTTTTGTCTTTTCTTTTCAATTTTTATGCCATACCATTTTAAACCGATATCTGTTGTTGGTAGAAATTATAAAGTTCAAGAAAATAATTAAAGAGGGATGGCACACTCTATTGAGATTACCCCAATAGATCACCGAACTCCACTGCTTCGTCAAGCAACAAAAGATGAGGTCTCTCTCTTTCTCAACAATCTTTCATTTTATTTGTTTGTTGTATTTTTGTACAAAAGGAAACAAGGTAGCAAGCATGAATAGTCACTCGTGTATCACTTGTTAATATTATAATTTTTTAATATATACATTAATTAAGTCATTAGAAGCATAAATAATAACGTCAAGTTTGATCGAGTTTCTTTATTAAAATTGAGTTGTTTTATTAATTTTCCTTTTACTATTTTGATTTCCACTAATGATGTTTAAAACTTTATTACGATTCACTATTCGTCTTTGTATACCTTCCCAGTAATTACTTGTTATTCCTTGTTTACTTTTACTTGTTCACTATTGTAAAAATATATTTTACTTTTACTTGTTCATTTTAACAAATTAAGAGAAAGATAATCTTTTTTATTTTATTTTACCCTTATCATTAACTCTTTATTTCCCAAAACTTTTTAAAATACTATCATTATTATGGATAAAATTGTAAAATACATATATCATTTACTTTTTCTTAAAGGGAGTACAAAATCAAAAGTGAACAACTAAAAATAAATGGAGAGAGTAGAATTTATAGAAAATAATAAGTATATAAATATTACTACAACATTTAAATAAAAAAATTGGAATTCAGTATATTAGTTTCTCAAAACAAAAAAAGAAAAACTATGAACTCTTTGCCATTAATTACAGAAGAAGGGAAGAAAGTGGACCATTTAATCGAGAAAAAGGAAACAAATGGTCAGTATCAAGTCAATAAATCTGCAAATAAAATCTAAGATGAAATATATGAGGATTTGGACATGAATTCGGCTTTCAGATCCACCCAACATATTCAAAGTAAGTGTGGGTTTACGTGAATCAAATCTAGATGCTTATAAGCCAAAGGTGATGTTCATTGGTCCTTACCATAAACACAATCCTGAACTTCGCTCCATGGAAAAGTATAAATTGCGTTACTTATAGCGATTCTCCGTAGAAAAGAGGGGAAAGATATGGTTCGGGTCGAAAACGGGTAATGAAAAAATAGATCAATTATCCGACTCGATCCATATTTAATACAGATAAAAAAAAAGGGTTAACCGGCGGTTAATATGGGTAACCATATTATTCATGACTTCTTAAATATGTTCGCTTTTAATTATCCCAAACTTGAGGAACCCCAATTTGAGGTTTCACAAATGTAAAAGTTAAACTCATTGGTTATCCATTTTCGAAATGGATAATATGGTTCTTATCTATATTTGATCCTTTTTTAAAAATTTTATTATCCAGCCCATATTTTAGTGGATAATATGGGTGTTTATCTGTTTTCTTTTAGTCATTTTGCCACCGCTAGTCCTTAACACAAACACAATCCTGAACTTCGATCCATGAAAAAGTAGAAACTATTGTACCTACAACGGTTCCTCCGCGGGGAAGAGGGGATTGATGTGGAAAATTGCGTTGGGGAATTGGAGGACGAAGCATTGAAGTGTTATGACGATATAGAGAACCTTGACACTGATACTGGCAACTTTATGTGAACCTGTTTGACTGGGCACGAAGTTTAAGAAAAAATGAAATACTTTTGGAATTTGTTGTCCTAAACAAGTCAAAAAGGGGTCCAGAGTATTAGTGTGGTTGTAAAAGCTTCTCATTAAGGGTAGGATTGAAAGTTTAAACTAAATGGTTTTCAAATTTAAAAAGGGGTCATTCTTTTTGAAACGGACCAAATAGGAAATAGATTCACATAAACTGGAACGGAGAATTATGTGTTATCCAAATTAGCACTCAAATGACATCTTACAATGTTTTATTTAAGATCATTCCCTAATAATATTTTCTTAACAAGGCATGTATGAGAGATGTAGTGACTACTGTTACTCTTCTTGGAGAATATAAACTAAATATTTTCTCTACTTACTGCTTAATATTTAGTTACTTAAAATTTTCATTTTGGAAATTGCCAGTCGTTAGAGTTTTTTTATTTTTTATCATTATCTAGTAACAATATATGTTAAGGAAAAAAAAAAAGCGAAAAAGAGAAACCATGACTCTTTTAACTAATTACAGATAGAAGACGGGAGGAAAGATGATCATTTAATCGAGATCAAGGAGCGATTAAAGTTACAAAGAGATAAATCTTTGAATCAAATCTTTGATGAAAGATTTGAGGATTTGGACAATTCATCTATCAAATCCACTACCATATTTAAAGTAAATGCGGCCATTCGGGAATCAAACCCAGATGCTTATACGCCGAAGATCGTCTCCATAGGTCCTTACCATAAAAAAAATCAAGAACTTCACTCAATGGAAAAGTACAAATTATTATACCTACGACGGTTTCTCCAGCGAATAAAGGGGCTTGATGTGGAAAGTTGCATTAGACAATTGGAGGAACTACAGGATGAAGCACTAAAGTGTTATGACGATATAGACAGTGATATTGTTGGCAAATTTTCGGAAATGTTGTTACTTGATGGCTGTTTTGTGGTTGAGTTTCTTCGAGACCCCCTAATTATCAACGCGCAATGGATGGTGTGTCAAGTATGTCGAGATTTATTGCTACTAGAAAACCAACTCCCTTTCTTTGTCCTCGCCAAACTTCATGACATGACTAAGCGTCCTGAAGATCAGGAACCCGACTTCATACGTATGGTGAAATCGGCTCTTTGTCATATTTCGCCAAGTAAGATACCTTTTCTCAAATCAGAAATGGATGGTGATGAAAACAAATTCGATCATTTACTTCATGTGGTACACATGTTTTGTCGTCCATCAGAGATGACGAAAACTAGCCAAATCTCGAATTCTAGGATGAGAAAGGATTGTTGCAATATTAAAAGATTTCTTGGAAAGAACTTGCGACTATTTAGGTCAAAAGAAATCTCTACCTCTAATATTTGGCAGTATTGGCAAGCTCCAAGTGCAACAGAGCTTTATGAAGCTGGAGCTAGTTTCTTAAAATTAGGAAGTTTCGAACAAGATCTTATGGATAGAACAACTATGTTCGATATCAAGTTTGAGAATGGAGCGATACAAATTCCTTGTTTCGTAGTTGGTGATTCAACTGAGGCCTTTCTAAGAAATTTGATAGCTTATGAGCAACACTCGACTAACTTATATCCTAAATGTTTTTTGGATTATGTAGATATAATGGGTCAACTTATTAAATCACGTAAAGATGTGAATTTGCTACGCCTAAATGGAATCATCCTTAACGGGCTAGCAGACGACGGAGAAGTGGCTAACATGTTCAATAAACTTGGAGAAGGGATCGTGGTTGCTGCTGGCAGCACCTATTACGCTGAAGCGAGCAAAAAAATGAGTCAACATTGCAAAAAGCCGTGGAATCAAATTATTGCAAATTTGAGGCAAAATTATTTTAGTAGTCCTTGGGCAGGAGCTTCAACTGTGGCAGCAGTCATACTCCTCGTACTCACAGCTATGCAGACAGTTCTAGCTTTCACAGGTGGTATTAAGTAGTGATCTGCATTATTGTTGTAATATCATAAGATGGTTGATGAATATTGTGATGACCCGATAGGTAACTTTGAGTTTTAGCCTTTATTTTCGTATTCCAAGACCTTGACTAGCTCTGTTTAGTGTTCCTCGATTTGCTTGTGCAGTCCGCGTCTTGTTTCGGAAAGTTTTTATGTGAAAAATTGAAGAAAATGTGAAATTTTACCATAAAACTCATTTGAGCTGACTATAGTCAACATTTTTTATAAGCGGACCCGGATATGTATTTTTATGGTCCCGGTGAGTCCGTATCGTGATTTGGGACTTGATCGTATGCCCTGAATCGAATTTGGAAGTCACTAACTTGAACTAACATGATTTGTTGAAAACTAGCAATTTGAAGGTTTAAACAATTCCTAAGTTTGACCGTATGTTAACTTTGTTGCTATCATGTTCGGATTTCGGTTCCAGAGCTTGGAATAGGTTCATCTCACCATTTATCTCTTGTTCTGCAAAATTTGGTGCAAAGCAGAGTTGATTTGACGTAATTCGGACGTCTGGTTGTAAATTTGCACGTTCTTGTGTTTTCTTTTGAAAATTTCATTGATTTTGATGTCCGATTCGTAGTTCCAGAGGTTATGTTGGTGTTTTGATCACGCGAGTAAGTTCGTATGACTTAACTTGTGTATATGTTTGGTTTGGAACCCGAGGGGCTCGGGTGAGTTTCAGACGCGTAGCTGAGTGTTTGATAGAGTTAGAATTCTGCTAGTTTTTTTTTTGCAAAAGTCTTAGTTCTCGCAATTGCGAGTTTAGGATCGCATTTGCTATAGTAGGATGAGCGCTGTCAGGTTCGCATTTGCGAACAGATTGTTCGCAATTGCGATGGGGTACTGGGGTGAGCTAGTTTGCATTTGCGATGAGTTGACTTTTATTGACTTTTTGAAAAAACTATAAAAATCATAGCTTTATGTAATGTAATTGATTCCCATACTCTTGGATGAATCTTTCTCTGTGTGTATTGTAACGACCCCACTGGTCGTTTTGAGCTCTAGCGCGCCGTTCAACAGTTTGAGGCCATGAGCAACTTTATTTCAGGTATTATGACTTGTGCGCACGGTCGGAATTGAATTCCAGGAAGTTCGGAGTTGATTTGGAGAGAGAATTCTCATTTCAGAATCTTAAGTTGAAAGAATGGACTAAGATTGGATTTTTGAGTAAACGACATTGGAATCAGGATTCGAAGATTGCAGCAGGTTCGTATGATGATTTCGGACTTGGGCGTATGCCCGGATCGGGTTTTAAAAGACCCGGGAGCGTTTTGGCGCCTATTATCGAAGTTAGCATTTTGGAAATTTTTTTATAAGTTTGGGTTGAAGTGCATTTCAGTGTTATCGATATCCGTTTGGGATTTCAAGTCTGGGAGTAGCTCCGATGGTGATGCTGGAGTTGGGAGCGCGATCGGAAGTGAATTCGGATGTCCGTGGGTCATTTTGGAGTCATTTGGCTAAAGATAGAAATTTAAAGATTTTTGAGAAGTTTGACCGGAGGTGGACTTTTTGATATCGGGGTCGGAATCCGATTCTGAAAGTTGGAGTAGGTCCGTAATATCGAATATGACTTGTGTGCAAAATTTGAAATCAATCGGACGTGATTTGATATGCTTAAACATCGAAAGTAGAAGTTTAAAATTCTAAAGTTCATAAAGCTTGGATTGGGGGTCAATTCGTGGTTTTAGCGTTGTTTGATATGATTTGAGGCCTCGAGCAAGTCCGTAATGTGTTTTGGGACTGGTTTGTATGATTGGTTGGGGTCCTGGGGGCCTCGGATGGATTTCGGATGGAAACAGATTGAAAATAGAATTTTGGAGAAGGCTGAAGTTGCTGGTTGCTGGTGTAACCGCACCTGCGAAACTAGGGCCGTAGGTGCGGAGCCGCAGAAGCAGCCTTCGTGCCGTAGAAGCGAAAATGGACAGCTAGGCTGGGACCGTAGATGCGGGACAACACCTGTGGAAGGAGAAGCGCAGATGCGGAAGTTGAAGGCTTGGGGGAAGACCGCAGAAGCGGCAATTGGTCCGCACCTGCGGGACCGCAGAAGCGGTCAATAGACCGCAGGTGCGAAAGGACTGGAGTCAGTTAGTGTTTTAAAAATCGGGATTTGGCCGTTTTCTCTCATTTTTCTCTTGGCTTGAGCGATTCTTGGAGGGTTTCAAGAGGGGATTTTCATCATCAATGACAAGGTAAACTATCCCCACCTATCTTAAGTTAAATACATTGATTATGTACGGATTTGCGCATGAATTTGGTAGGAATTTGAGGTTTTGGTGGGAAGACCTAGAAATTTATATTCTTGGGATTTGACCACGATTTTGGGTATGAAATTGAGAGTAAATCATATATTTGAGTTCGTGGGGTTATGGGTAAACTTGTTCTTTGAAAAATTTTGAAATTCGGCACGTGGGCCTGAGGGCGTTTATGTCAACTTTTCGATCGGGGTTAGGAATTGTCATAAATTGGATTGTAATGAGTAATTGAGCATGTATTAGTGGATTTGCATAATTATTGGCTAGCTTTGGAGCATTTAGCATCGATTCGAGTCCTCGGAAGGGCGTGGAATGCCGTTTATGGATCTTCGGAGCGAGGTGAGTCTCCTTTCTAACCTTGTAAGAGGGAATTGTCCCCATATGTGAAATAATTGATTATGTGCTCCTATTTGTGGGGGCTACGTACGCATGAGGTGACGAGAGTCCGTGCGTAGCTACTAATATGTGTAAGTCCGGGTAGTCTAGGACCCAAAAGCATGCTATACTTGGAATATCTGTGATCTTGTTGACAGTTGGATCTTTTAAATCCTATCGAATTGATATATGAATTTCTAAGAGGATTAAACTTTATTTTTTCTGGAATCATTAAAAGTGAACTGGCTTTGATTGGATAAATGTTCCCCTATGAATTCTTAATTTGCTGTTTGAGCATATATTTCTATGTTTACCTGCGTCGCATGTGTAATTCGCGAGTAGGGTGATTATTTAATTAAATTTGACCGCGTCGCATGTATGGTTCGCAAGCGGGGTAATAGATGCATCTATGGTTCGCGCCGCTCGACCCTCGGCAGTGCAAATTTTACATTTATATTGGATCGGGCAGTACGACCTCGGCATGAGTTGCGCATGCTTGTATTGCCTGCCTTGAGAATTATTGATATTGATATCTGTTCTCCCCGACTTGAGATAATTGTTAATTAATGGATTATGAATCCGGAGACTTCTTATAAAAGAAAAAGAACTTTAACCTGTTTCGTGACTCATTTGAATCTACTGTTGTTCTTAATAAATCCGTGAGTCATCGCATTAATAATATTATTATTGGACCATTAGTAAGTGTCGAAGTTTCCATCTCGTCTCTACTTCTTCGAGATTAGGCGGAATACTTACTGTGTACACGTTGTTTCCGTACTCATGCTACACTTGTTGTGCATTTTGTTGCACAGGTACATGTATTTCAATTGGCCTACTGGGCGTAGCAGCACGGTGACCCGGAGACTAGTGAGTTGTATTTCCCCGAGGTGATCCACAACTAGTATAGTCTCTCCCAGACTTGTAACTATTTTCTGTCCAATTTGTGTTCCGGACAGCTGCTGTACTTTATTCGAATTCTTGGAAATTGCTCATGCACTTGTGACACCGGGTTCTAGGATGGTTATGAAGTATTTTGTATTAACTGGTTATCATTTAATTTGATTTGAAACGATTATCTTTTTTTCATTGGTAAATTTGAAGGAAAACCATAGATTTCAAGAGTATTAAAACGAGAATTTAATTAAGTTTTTTGGTTGGCTTGTCTGACAGTGGTGTCCGGCGCCATCACGATCCTTAGTGGATTTTGGGTCGTGACAACATGGTATTAGATCACTAGGTTCCCGTAGGTCTCACGAGTCATGAGCAAGTCTAGTAAGTTTCGCGGATCGGTACGGAGACGTCTGTACTTATCCTCGGGAGGCTGCAGGGCTGTTAGGAGTACTTCCATTCTTGATTCTTCGTCGTGCGATTTGATCCCTGGAGGCTTATGCCTTTAATTTCCTTCCTATTCAATCTTATGCGACGCTAACCACTTATTATAAATCGAGAATTGAAGAATTGTAATGGTACTACCGATGCCGTGCAGTGTGTTTCTCCCTGCACAGTTGTCTGAGCTATTATCGTCGCCTTGTGGAAGGATATTCAATTGTTTCAGCTCAGTAGCGGTACTTTTGAGAGCTCTGAGTCTAGGCACAAGTTGCCATGATGCTATGAACGATTGTTCCGCAGTATTGATATGATGGTAGGATGTTTGCCTATGTGTCGGGGTAGTGAATGGCTTGAAGGGAGGTTTACTCAGTGCATGATCTAGAGATTCGGTATTTTATTCCCGGTAGGAGAAAGACAATCAAACTAGGAATGATCAGGTGTGGGCTGATGGAGTAACGGGACTTGGTATTTGCAAGCATGGTAGAGTTTTCTTCTATGATGAGGTGTCGTTATCCTAATTGAACGTACTAAGTTTGCCGGTGTTATGATCTTCTACAATTTGCCTTTGGGGTAAGATATTGAGAAATAGTATTGAAGAAACGGCTGTCAAATATCGCGGGGTGCGGTAGTTCAGGTTGAATCAGTGTTTCTAATGTTGACGGTTCGAGAAAGATGATCTTCGGAAAGGTCTAAAGTTAGCAGCAATTGTGGGTTCAAGTGCCACGAAGTTAGATTTTATTTAAGGCAACAACTGAGCAGCAAAGGATGAGGAAGGGGATGTGGGGAGTGTCAGGCGGTGGTTAAAATTTCTAGAAGGCCAGGTATAAGAAGCAAAGGTCGAGTAGTCGACTAAAGGGGTGAGTTTCGCCAAAGTGGGAGAGTTTGGAGTGATTTTGGAATTTTAGTGATTGGTGATTTGGGCCTACGGTTAAATTTGAAGTATGGCCTATTATGCGGCAGGAGATTTGATATAACGAAAATGAGCATCTTGAAATGAAGAAGGATACAACCTAACTTCGAATTGGAAGGATGTTGCCGTGCACTTAATTGATGTCCACGAGGGGTGAGTGGACTTGTGCAACTAGAGAGTGAGCTTGGACTCAGGATGGGTCATTAATGTCGTGGTGATTGCACCCCGTGTAGCAACATTGGAAGACGTTGGCACGTAAATCCCACAGGTGGGTTATCTCCAGTGAGCGGATCGGCGGTTGCATGGTTGGCGAAGCTTCTGCGGAAATTCTATTGGTTATACAGCAATGAGATCGGTCGTGCGAATGTGGTTGATGATTCAGATTATAAAAAGGGGTTTTACAGAAAGATTTCGAGAATGTTGGTGGTTGATGGCGGAAGGTTATGTCAATATGAGATAAAGAATACTAGTGAATCCCAGAGAATGTGTATCAGTGGCTTCAAGCTAAGTGGGAGAGTCCCACCGCCTATGACGGGGTTGCATGGTTAACTACTTGAGAGGTTTCTGGTTATTAGCATATTGATGGGTCATTTCAGCTACGGAGAGAACATAAGTAGTAATTCGAGCAAAGGAATTGTTAAAGGTGTGCTATGGTTGGCCTTATTGGCTCATGTTCAGACTTGGGGAAGGATTCGGGATTTATGCCTTGTATAGGCGGGTTTCAAGGGAAATGATTCTGTCGGGTGCTTCGTCTAGAGGGTATTCATGTGCTAGGAGATTTATGGAATTGATTATATTCGGGGCCAAGTCAGAGCGGGTGGCTCTCAGCAACGGCCCTAGTAGATTCAAAGGGGCAAAGCGTAGTGCCTAGTGATTTCGATTCTATAGGTACGGTTAAGAATCAAGCTTTGTAGCAGCCTATGAGAAGAGGCAGAGAATGTTCTATGATGTTTTGACTTGCAGTGTAGCCTTTGGGAGGTATGAAATGGTTCATGGGGTTTGAGACAGCATGGTCTCGTGATTCAAGGTCACTCGAGATGAGTGCGGATGGAGTGTGTTATGTGTTAATGTAGTTATTATGGAATTGATTTATGGAATTGATTATATTCGGGGCCAAGTCAGAGCGGGTGGCTCTCAGCAACGGTCCTAGTAGATTCAAAGGGGCAAAGCGTAGTGCCTAGTGATTTCGATTCTATAGGTACGGTTAAGAATCAAGCTTTGTAGCAGCCTATGAGAAGAGGCAGAGAATGTTCTATGATGTTTTGACTTGCAGTGTAGCCTTTGGGAGGTATGAAATGGTTCGTGGGGTTTGAGACAGCATGGTCTCGTGATTCAAGGTCACTCGAGATGAGTGTGGATGGAGTGTGTTATGTGTTAATGTAGTTATTATTATTTCTAAATCAATCAAGGATAAATTGAAAGAAAATAGATTTATTAGCCATAGTTGAATTGGCATATTGGTGGCTTAGGCCACTACTTAGGGATTTATATATTCTACGATTATGAGGATTCACTCGTGTGTTGCTATGGTCCTCTTGGAAAGAGTTAAGTAAAAAGTTTTTAGAAGATGAAGTGTTAATCTATTAATGGTTCCGTAGTTATGATGAAAAATCATGTTCTATCGTATATTGGCATGTTGGGTGCAGAGAGTGGAATGGAAGTGGAAGTGACGATCAGGGTTGCAATTCGGTGTTGGCAAGGGATGTCACGAGCTCGGATGAGCAGGAAAGCAGTTTCGATGTTTAAAGTAAGTTGGTATTGTCTTTAGCGTCACCTAAAATCGGTGTTGGTGAAAAAGGCTTCGCATCCTGGTTAAGGATTCTTGATCGCTTTTTAGCGTTAGTACGATCGGTGAGTTGGATGTACAGATCTGTTATCTGTTATGGAAGGTTGTGGGAGCGTGCCCACGGAAAGGTTATTTTAGTGTGGCATGTAGCCACTTGATTGATTGAAGAGTTAAGTCAAGTATGAAGATTGTAGTGATGTCGTTAAATTGAGAATTGATGCCTAGAGGGCACACGGTTTATAGGGTTGTGGACTGTGGAGGATTACTCCGGTTATGATGGTCGTCCTTATGTGTTATGAGGAGTAATTGGAGTATCTATGGACCCTTGAAAGATTATTAGCCTAGTTCGGTGCGATCAGAACCAGCTTGAGGTCTATGGAGGGATTTAAATGTGAATATGGGCTCCATATCAGGCCAGATGTGCTTATTTCAGTAAGGTGCTCCTTGTGGAAGAGCAGTCAGGGTGTTATTTCGTCGTCAATTATTTCAAGTAATGATATATTGCGCCGTGTGAGTTGTGAGACGACTTGGTGGATTGCTTACGTGTTGAGGTTCCGCGTAGAGATGATGTTATATGAGCAGGATGGCTCTCGAGATTCAGATCGTATATCGCACCTCAGTTGTGCTTGAGTTTTGTAGCCTATGGCACTATATGTCTCCCCAGGGATGGTATTATGCACTTGGCGTGCTTGTGACCGATATTCGGTATCTCGTTGTAATGAGCAATCTAGCTCGATGTGTACCTCCTTATGTGAATTTTATGTGTGGATCGGGTGGCACGCCGCCATGGGTATGTTGTTTGGATCGAGTTGCGTGCCGCAACAGTATGATGTTGAGTACAGTTCCCTATAGCTGTTTTTATGCGTTGTTTCCTATTTTCCTGAGGAAAACTCCTATTTGCTGTGTGCCCGCGTCACATGTATGATTCGCGAGCAGGGTGTTTGATTAATTATGTTGACCGCGTCGCACGCATGATTCGCGAGCGGGGTAATTGGATTTCCTTTTCAGAGTTCGTTTTCCTTTTGTATCACGTTCGAATTAGTAGCCTATGGGCACATTGTGAGCACGTGATTTTTGCCCTATATATGAATTATTCCCAAAAATTCAAACAAAATAATTTCTTTTCATTATTTGCAATTTTTTGAATTTTGTGGCATTTTTGTGTTAATTGTTTGCATTTGTTTGTGCATGTTTATTTTATTTAATTCATGAAAAATACAAAAAAAAAATATGTTGCACTTGCATTTAGGATTTAATTTGGCATTTTGAAATTAGTTAGTAATCTATTTGTGTTACAAAAATAGAAAATTACAAAAAATAACGCATTTTTGCATTTAGCTGTGAATCTTGCAGTTTTCTTTTAATTTGGTATTTAATTAGTTGTTGTAAATATTATTTTGAACATTAATCTAATTTGGTAGGATAATTTTGGTTTAGAATTAATGTAGGTTTTATTTAGAAAAGAAAGAAAAAGATTTGAAATTAAAAAGAAATGGAAAGAAAAAGAATAGAAATATAAGTCTGTTCGGGCCATCTTTAATTTCCAAATACCAGGCCCAAACGTTTCCCCCAAACCCACTCCCATACCCGTCCAAACTGGCCCACGACCCGCCCCCAGAACCCGGTCTTTCCCCCCAGCAATCCAAAACGACCCCGTTTTTAACAGACCAAATCAGGACCGTTGATCTCTGTTGATCTAACGGTCCGGAACTGGGGTTTGTTTAATATTTATATGTCCGAACCTCTGCCCCCCACCCCTTCGTCTCTCTCTCTCACCCCATCCCTCAGAGACCCTGTAACGCCGCCACACTCCGTCGTAAGCCGCCGGCCGGAAATCGCCTCCGCCGGCGGCGATGCTCCAAATCACCCCAAATTTACGCCCCATGCTCCTCTCTTCCTCCCCTTTCCATATCCATGGCTATCTTCCCTCAAAGATCAAGCAAACCCTTCGAATCTTAGATCGAAAGCTCGACCACCACCCAAAATCAGACCATGCAACCATCACCCCTTCCCGCATACTAATCCATCATCATTTTTCCCAAAATCCTTGCCAAATCGAACCCGTTTCCAATCCGAAACTGAAGGAGAAAAAAATCTCTCAAGATCTTAAGAACGATTTAACTTGAAATTAATATTGTTTGTTCGTTCTCAAGGAGAACATGCGATCAGCATCAATTTCGGGTCGAATCGAAGATGCCAGAGTTCGTTCAAGCCATCCATTTGTCTTCTCTTTTAGGTATTTCTCTCGGTTTCTTGTCTCTGTCCTGTTTTTCGCTCCTGCTTCCACTCCTTCCTTGTTTCTTCTCCGTTTCTTTGGCTATTTTTCGTCACTGGCCCCTCCGTCCCCTTTCTTGTCTCTTGTTTTGCTGTTTTGAAAGTGTCATTAAGATCGAGTCGTGTTAATGTAATGTT